>NC_092244.1:5853881-5993881 GCF_036320965.1 Panulirus ornatus | reverse complement strand
AAAAAAGGCAGACGATATTTTAAGATTCATTGGTGGAACATTCGAATGAAAGGTTTCAGAAACCGATCCTCCTAAATCCGTACAATACACTGTTGCTTTCCCTTCATGAAAACTGTGGTGGCGTGCACCACCACCAGTGCGTCCATCCACTGTGCGAAGACTGTGGCTGCTGAACTCGCCATCATCAGTGTCCCCAGAGGACTGGTCATAAGAACTGCCTATGATTCAGTTATCATTTGGTATTTGCCCGCTTGAGAGAGAGAGAGAGAGAGAGAGAGAGAGAGAGAGAGAGAGAGAGAGAGACTCCACACAATCTGTTCAACGTACTTTTCAGAACCTATCTATATATATATATATATATACATTGCCTCACGCCATGTGGTCATCATTGCATCCCCTGGTGACAGAAATACCCGGGAGTAACAATAGGACGCACACACACACACACACACACACACACACACACATATTCTGTCTCGGCCGCAAATTACAGATGGCTGGAGTTGTGTGTAGTTCACGTGGCGAAACAATACGAGGAAAAGCAGATGACAGTGACCATTCCTTGATTAATGTGGGAGACGCAGTATTGAGGAAGAAAACTGATGATTTATGATTTGAGAATTGGATGATGTGACTAAAGAAAAAAGATATTTTTTTTCCTCCTTTTTGGTATTCTATTTTTTTCTTTTTGTAAATGTAGGGCCAAGAAGAGAGACGTGTAGGGAGTGATATGATGGTGAGGAAGTGATACGATGATGCATGAAACACTCTGGTGTGTTGCATCACCATGTTTGAATCTGAGTCTACGTTAGGTCCACGTCATTCAAGCTTATTACACCCCACGTTTTCTTTCCACCCATCTATGGTGTAATATTCACAACCAGTGATGTACTTTTTCAAGGACTCGTCTGACTAACGTACCGCTCCAAGGGCTTACGGTACGTACGTAAGTACGTATATTTTCTAACCACTCAGGAGCAACGGACACCAAGTACTGTTATATCGGATATCAAAGCATACGTGTCACACGCCATCCGCCAGTTCATGGAATACGCAGCGTAGTAATATAGGGCGCTCCATGTGGTATTTATATTTACGTTAAATGCAATTTGTCGTCACTGGAACTGGACCAAATGGAATTGGTCTCACAGGAATTCATATTGAACTCCATAACAGTATTGTTGGCCGAAGGAATGAAGGGGCGTTGATATACAGAAGACAATTAAAATCTACGATTCTTTCTCTTCATTTTTTTTTTCTTCAACGTGACAATGATCACGATAACACCAGTAACTACATATAACGCAGGAGTTTTAATGCTTGGTAACATCTGTCCTCCGTACGAGGAACGGTCAAGAGGATATATTTCTCCTCTCTGATGGAAGTCATTTTGTGAGGTAGGATGATAATGAGGAAAACGTGGCACGAGGTGGTTGATGTATCCTGCTGGTCCAACTGAGTCACGATGGCGTTGTTGGACGTGGAAGATCATGAAGACGTACGGCTCCTGCGCCATTGTGCTCTCCTGGGTGTTACAGGCGAGATGACGCCCTGCGGGTGGGAGCAGAGTCGGTGGCTGTTCTGCAGTCTACTGTGGCGTGTGTGTGTGAGAGAGAGAGAGAGAGAGAGAGAGAGAGAGAGAGAGAGAGAGAGAGAGAGAGAGAAGTTAGATACGAGATAGAAAACTAACACTGAACAGGCTCTAAAGAACCAGACATACGAGAATAAGTGAATTAATGAATGGAAAGTTGTGAGGAGAAAGAAGCGTGGTTGTGTGTGTGTGTGTGTGTGTGTTTGGGGGAGGGGAGAGGGGTAGATGGTAGAAGAACTGCAGGATGGCTGACTACCAAGCAGTTCCACCCCCCCCCCCCCTCCCCCCAGAGACGGCCGGCCTCCTGCATGAGACAGGAATGCATGCAGTCATGCAGGGTAGGGTGGGCAGGCCAGCTGACTGTGTGTGGTACCGCTACACATCAGTGCCTGGAAGACACACAACAACCCCCCCCCCCCCCCCCCACACACACACACACACACCAGTGGGCAGACGTGTACACTCATAAAGCCAGCTGGTGTACGACCCCAAGCTGGGGGACAGTGTGGTTGGTAGGCCACGGGCAGGCAAGGGGACAACAGGTGTGCATAATGATATTATACAGCCCTCAAGCACGGAGGTACGACCCTCAAGCACGGAGGTACGACCCTCGACCACGACGGTACGACCCTTGAACACGACGGTGTAACCCTCCCCCCCAACTCCCTGGCCTTTAACTTAACCCCCTTTAAGGCCTAGACACACTATCGTGCTCAAGGGTCGCACCGCCGTGCTCGGGGGTCGCACCGCCGTGCTCAAGAGTCGCACCGCCGTGCTCAAGGGTCGCACCGCCGTGCTCAAGGGTCGCACTACCTTTGTACTCAAGGTGTTGATGGTTCCACCTGTGACCAGTGATGAACCATGGACACCACCTGGAGCCATCTAGACCTCGCCACCACCACCAGCACCACGCACGGTGACTCAGCCTTCCATAAGAACATATAACTTCCCGATACTTGTCGACCAGGACGTGAGGCCAGTCACCACCACGAGGGTTCCAGAAGACATGGGACACGTGGCCTGCTGACGGAGGGAGGGTGGGTGCGCGTTGGCCGTCTCCTCCTGAGCCGAGTTGCGTCAGGTGATGGAGGGAAGGGGGGGCGTCGGCCGGCCACGTGGCGGGCGTCGCGTTCGGGACGCGTTCATCGCAGGCTGCTATACGTAACGTACTGGTCAATTTGCGACCTCACGGACCTGATTTATTTTTTTTTTACTTGTACCGTACGAGAAACACGCGTGACCTTACATGGCGTTCATCAGACCAGATCTATTTCGTATGAGGAAAATATAGATGAACGACTCTAGTTATCTTGTTGGGCCTGAGTTCTGAACAGGTTGCGTACCGCTGTCGGTCGTGTTATGACGCATGTACTAACGTGACTGAAATATGCGTATGGCCATTAGTGGCTTGATTACATATCCCCCCCTAACCCCCCCCAAAAAAAAAGAAATGCGTTCCCCTTAGTCCTGACGTAATCCCACGTATAATATAAATATTAAATAAAAGAAAGTATATATATCAACATATATAGATGGGTGAGATGTATATTCTAGTAGTGTTCGACATACTGTACAGTGCTATAGTGCAGGTAGTGGGTAGATAATGCGTATATTGAAGTAGTGCAAAGTGTTAGGTAACGTAAAATTCTAGGAGCGGCGTAAGGTAGATAGATGATGTGTTATACCAAAGTAATGAAGATGCTATAGGTAGATCATGTGTGTTATTAATGCAGTGCAGGTGTTTGGCAGATAATGTGTACAGCCCAGCATCTCAGGTGTTGGATATGTAAGGTATACAGCCCCGGCAGCTCAGGTAGATGTGCGTAGCGTGAGTGTTCATCTCCTGGTGTGGCTGGCGTGTGGACGCTGGGTGTGTACAATACCCAGGCAGTTTATTATCAGTCTTCTGTCCTACTTTCCCCTCCCTCCTCACACACACACACACACACACACACAGTGGAGATTAACTGGCGTTGCGCCGGTCCCTCTCCACAGCAACATGATAACCATAACAATGACAGTTGTAATGAGATAATTACTCTGATTATATGATTACTTCCACTAGGAGTAGGAGGAGGGCTGTATCTTTGGGGGCGAATTACACTTTGGGCCGTGTTCAGTCTGCTTTTGTTTTAATAGTTGCATGCTGTTATGCCTCGTTGGGAAAAATGAATTAACTACATATATCTTTTTTATAATGATTTATTCATTTGTTTTTGTGCACTTCCAACCCGTAAGTAATTAATTGAAATTCTGTTATACTGAGGGGACATAAAGGATCTGATCCATGTGTGTCTAGTACAGTATTTCATTGTCTCGCCCATCCACAAAGGCTACAGCGGCTACAGAAACGGTGATAGAAACAACAGTACAGTTCTGAAAGTACGTATGAAAGATAGTCGTAGTACTATAGTTCGTGTCATTCATTAGCATTTCAGTTACAGCGAGAGTAGCATCATTAACAAGGATATTTGTAATCAGCTGTAGTATCATGACTTTTTTTATTTTCTTTTTTGAGGATTTTTCTAGTGGAATGATTTAGTCTGATTTAATGCAGGGTCACTGTAGTGTGACACATGGTCGCTGAAGTGTGATGCAGGGTCACTGAAGTCTGATACAAGGTCACTGAAGTGTGATACAAGGTCACTGAAGTTTGATTCAGGGTCACTGAAGTTTGATTCAGGGTCACTGAATCTGATACAAGGTCACTGAAGTTTGATTCAGGGTCACTGAAGTGTGATACAAGGTCACTAAAGTCTGTTTGCAGGGTCACTGAAGTCTGATGGATGCAGGGTCACTCGAACCACACCTTAGATCATCAGCGGAGTGGTTACCGGAGTGACCGACCCTCTGACCTGCGTCTGAAGTCGTGACCGACGTGAGGACGGGACAACCTGGCGACCTTGGCTCACCTCTAGAGGCCCAGGAGGCGACGACGCTGCCAACAAAAGAAGGACACTGGAAGACGCAGAACGCAATAGGGGGAAAAAAAAGCAAAGAATTGCATCCTGTTTACGGTGGATCATAACTGATCAGGCCGCCCTACGCTAGCTGCTCGTACGGAAGCTTCTACATCCCTGCGTTGTGGCATTTATTAAAGTCCGGGTCGAGACGAAAACATGATCCCACGTCGCATACGTTCACCAGTCTCGTCCCCGCAGAAAATGAAGATCACGGCGTAGCATTAGATCCACATCGTGGGAGAGAGAGAGAGAGAGAGAGGAACTCCGGGAATGACTCGTCTTTCAACGAAGCAAAATGATACGCAGCGGTGGGTGTGGAGGTGCGTTCAAGGATTGCTTCTCTAAACTGGTATAAATACTTGATGAATATATTTACATTTTGGGTCATTGCAGATACCACGTCGTCCGCGTGAAGCAAGTGTTTTTGTCCTAAATGTTGGTCGCCTTTATTTACTCTGCATTTGTTTTAGTTGTTTTTGTGTGCTTTACTATTTTCTTTCCAGCTTGGGACAAATCATGATAGATCGGAGGGTAGTGCCAAGTGTACCTCCTGTTTCCTCTGAGGGTGGGAAGGAAGGGGATGGTTGAAAGGCATGGCTGGGAGGGAGGAGGATGGATGTGGGAGAGGGAAGGTGTTGAAGAAGAGTTAGACCGGACGGATGAATGAGGGGGAAGGAGGGGAGTTGGGCGGAACCCCGGTGGATAGGTGAGGGTCGTGAGTGGATGGGTGAGGATAGTGGGTGGATGGTATCGAGTGGATGTGTGACGGGAGGTGGATAGGGATGAGGATGGGAGACGGTGAGTGTGTTATAGGGTTGTGTTTGCGGTGTGTGGGAGAACACCACAAGGAGTCAGTCACACGTCTACCACCCTTGCTGCTACATGACGAGGGAGGGAGGACCCAACGGTGTGTACTGCCGGAGACCCACCTCACTGTGACCCGCCATCACCTGCCTGCCTCCCTCCTCTCCTCTCCTCCCCCTTCATCCTTCCTCCTCCCCCCACACTTCCCTCCTCCCTCGTGTGGTGGTAACGATGGTCGTTGTGGTAAATGTGGTTGTCCATTGGGGTGGTAGTAGTGGTGACGGGTGGCTATGGTGCTGGTGGTAGACGGGTGGTGGTGACGGTAGGGATGAGGGAGGGAGGGAGGAGGGGGAAACGGTAATCGACACAGGACCTGCACCTAATACCGCCACCACCCCCGCCCTTCCCCCCCCCCCCCCAGCCAGCCACACCTGTCAGAATGGGGTCACCGGTCAGTGATGACGTCAGCCATTGTTCCGCCGTAGTACATTCGACACCCCGTCATTGTATGTATATTTGTGTAGCTGGTGTGGCCGCCTGGGAATCCGCGTTGGGTATCTTGACAAGGTTGGTGGACAGGAGATGTAGATTTTGAACTCCCTCCTTCCCTCCGTTTTGCACTTGACGTAGGTCTGAGTAACGGACCGTCAATGTAAATGACGGTACGTTTCTGTCTTTCGATCGACCTGTGTCAGTAGTCATTCCTCAACGAACAGACTCTTAAATGACTGTCACCTTTTTTTTTTTTCTTTTCAATCGTTAACACAGAATTTATCATCCAGTCATAAAGTACCTCATAATTATTATCATTATTTCTCTTGTAGTGTATCATTGCTGGATGACCGTCCGTTTTCTCTTTACGTGGCGTTCACTATGATAATTCACTTCTGCGACCTTGTCCTTTCACACGGGAGATCTTATCAGTTCATGTTTTACTTCTTAACTGTTATAATAATGATAAGAAGGTGAGTGAGCTTTTTAACCTGAAAATGAATTAACAAATTTATTCTGAATCCCATGTTACAAGGTCAAACCCTGTTGTTGATTTACATATACATTTTGATTAACATGTTGCAGAGTCTGGCATTGTTGCAAATTAACATATACATTTCGACTACCATGTTACAAGGTCAGTCCTTGTCGTGAAATGACGTATACACTCTAATTACCTTGCTACAAGGTCGATCCTTGTTGTAAGTTAACAAATGAAGTTTTGATTACCACGGTACCCTGTTAACCACGGTAAGGAAAAGGAGTTGTGAACTGTCATAGTTGTCTTGTCTTGTTTCGATAGATTTGATGCAACAGTATTGTGATTCGGTGGTGTAGCAGCTGTTAGCGTTCGTGACCGTGACGCATTCACGGGCCTACCAGGGTTGAGCGCATAGGTTCGAATCCTGGTAGTGGCAGGCGGTCCACAGTCAATCCAGCTGTTCATCCATCTTTAGGGGATGGTCGACCTGGTGGGTACCAGACTCAGGGTAGGGTGTATATATATACATAGCGTCAATGAGATGGCCTTGATTAGGGCCCTCCGCTGTCCGTGCCGTCTCAGCTAACATGAAAAAAAGAATATATGTATATATATATATATATATATGAAATTTGTTATTAACCAAATGGGATTCATCAGTATAGACAGGAAGGATCCTGCTTCTTACCCCCTTTTAAGCAAGGGATGCGATCTTGGAATCCGACGGAACGACCACTGAGCGCGACGGTACGACCATCGTGCTCAAGGTGTCGTGCCGTTGTGATCAAGGGTCGTACCGTCGTGCTCAAGGTGTCGTACAGTCGTGATCAAGGAGCTACTAGCCAAACGCGAATGAAAGACCAGAACACAGACACAAGAACGCACGAGAGAGAGAGATAGATAGATAGATAGATAGATAGATAGATAGAGAGAGAGAGAGAGAGAGAGAGAGAGAGAGAGAGAGAGAGAGAGAGAGAGAGAGAGAGATGGCACAGCTCCCTCCCTTTTCTCCCTGCGGGTCAGAGCCATAACCATCTTCGTGGTTATTTTAAAAAGTATGAATATGTCTTACATGCGAGAGGGATTCGGTTCTTTCAGTACGTCGCCCCGCGGGGGAGTGTTGAGAGCCATTACTCAGAGACTTATATGTCGCAGGTTTTAAGGCGAAGTTTAACTTCACGCCGAGAGGGGAAGTTTTGCCAGTGAGCGGATGAGTTTTTTCTTTCCCCCCCTTTTTTTTTTTTTTTGCGTCGGAGACGTCCAAATCGTGCAGACAGACCTCTCGAAGACCTGACGCAGATGCGTCAAAATACGCCGCCACTCGTTTGCCATTCGGCTGACCTCCAGCCTCACGTTCCCTGTATGCAAATGAAAGGCAAACGCTTCTCGAATTATGAATAAGTAATGACATAAAACCCTGACTGGGTCAACGGAGTCCCTTGTAGTTTGATCCGTGACACGACGTCGTTAAGCCCCCAGTGTCGTAACTACGAGCAAGACGGTTACGATCCATGGCTACTTCCGGCAGCCTGGCATGTTAACGACATGACCCTTTGACGATAAGGCTGAGTGGCGAATGCCATCATACCCAAGGCCGTCGTGCTCAAGGATCGCAGGGCAGCCTCGCCCGTAACTCTAGGTGTTGGTAGTATAGTTGCGACACCACACACCCACACACACACACCCACACACACACACACAAACACAATCATCGTCTGAGGACGAGGAATCCCCACCGCTGGTCGTCAGTTTGAGTATTCTTTAACGTGTATTGTTGGAGTGAATGGCTTTCATCAGCTGAGGGTCGTTAAACCAACGTACGTCTTCTACTTCAGAATCATACATATTGGCCGGTTGGTCTGTGTTATGAGATTTTTAAGCCAATCAACTGCCAGGACCGTTTGAATTCAAGTGCTATCAGCGTCAACTTTACTTCACCAGCCGAAAAAAAAATATATATCCTTAACAGCTTCATCAGATGTTAAGGATAATTCCAAGACCACATTACACACTCACTCTGGACTTGGCCCATAGATTAACGCCTGGCTACCACTGGCAGATCATGAGACCAGTCAATCTTTAGTCTTGAAACCGCTTGGTGGGTCAACACTTGAAGGAGATGTTTGAAGATGCTACCAGCTTTGGTGGATTTCACCTTGACGTTGTTTGGCCTTGATTAACCATATGACCTCTTAGCAGTTTTGATAAAGGCTTCGAGACCAGATAAACCCACAAGATCCAACTTGGAACAGCGAGCGGCCCTTGATGTGGCAGACCTCACGTAAGGAGGAGGCGGGGGGAGAGAGGGGTTAGTTCGGCAGCGTCCCGCCTGCTGGTGCTGGCGTGACGTGCGGTGAGGCAGGTAGTTTGGTTGGTGTTTACAAACGCTTCCCAGAAGACTGCGCACTTGCGCGCGCGCTCGTGTGTGTGTGTGTGTGTGTGTGTCTGTGTGTGACCTTACGTCGTACAGGAGGAGGGTTTTACCACTCGTGTTCATGCGCAACTCCAGGCGTTTGACGTATATAATAAAAACTATATTATCACCCTTTTTTTATTTGATACATCATGTATGTACATATGACACCTGTATACACCGTGTTGGTATACATGTCATTTATACACGTTACCTTAAGGTCTCCGTACGTGTACGTAACGTAGTGTGTGCGTGTGTAGGACTTGCGTTTCGTAATCGCTAAAGGTCATGTCAATTGTTTCTTCTTTTTTCTCATGTGTGTTTAAACGTGGAAGATAAATAGGCTTTCCTTCCCGGGCGGTGGAGAAAAATTATGTATTTTGTATTGCGTGGTTCATGTGCATCATAGCGGAGACTGCCTTACCCATTTTCCCCCCCGCGATCCAAAATATTTTGGTACGTGTTGTTTGAAGAAAGAAAACGGCGTGTGGGAGGGAGAACCTGAAGCCAGCAAGGTGTGAAGTTAGCACTTGGTTTGTTTTGTTTGTTTTTTCATGCTTGGTTTTAGTGAATTTTATCATAATATCGAATACATCAACGAGATGTGTTACAATCCGTGTCTGTATGGATGTAGATTTATGTCATGTGTGATCATCCAGTTTTACTGTAAGGGTAGTTGGGAGTTCTACCCCCCCCCCCCCCCCCCCCCCGCCCCTTACTATCTCTTAAACACTTTCTTCTCTCACATAACTTCTGTATGATGTTCTCGGTAACGACTTGATCCCTTAGTCAATTCCATTCATCCTCTATATTCGTACTGTACAATTGCTTCTTGACATCGAACAAGTTTATGTTGTGTTCTGTAAAGTTCATGTTATGGCCTGTGGTTGTTCTGCCTCCGCGTCTTTCGAAGAACTGTTCATCAATAACATCATCGGGATGGTTTGTAAACTTTCAGGTTGTGATCAGGTCTACCCCTGCTCTTCTCTCTTCCGTGGCAGACAGATGGAAGGCATTTAAATTTCCCCTACTATGCGCATGTTTTAGTGTATTCATACTCTGTATATGTATCCGTATGAGGGAAATAGAGAGAGACACACACACAGACATAGAAAAAAAGGAGAAAAATTTAAACAAGAAAAAAAGAGACGCGGACCTCTCTCTCTCTCTCTCTCTCTCTCTCTCTCTCTCTCTCTCTCTCTCTCTCTCTCTCTCTCTCTCTCTCTTTCCTCTCACCACGGAGGCAAACATACGCACAGACATTAAAACAGGCACACGCACCGCACGCGCGTGCACGAGCCATGACGGTCGTCAGGGATGGGTGGTGATGGTGATGGTGTAGCCTACGTTTAGCAGTGTTGTCAAGACCCAAAACAAGCAAGCGTCGAGGGTTCTCCACTCCTTAAATGGGAAACACAAATTATGGTCGTAATTACACTACGTGGGGAGACCCTCCCTCACCCACCCACCCACCTCCCCAAGCGTGACGTCGGAGGTGGGCGGAGCCTCCGTTGATCGATTGACATTGTATGTATTTATGTGTTTATTGATCGAGTAGACTTTATACCTCTTAAAGTACACAGAGACGAAGCACTTCTGTCATGATATGGATGTAGGGAGGTGTGGGTAGGTGTAGACAAGATACAGCGTACTCAGGGAGCTGTACATCAACAGAGAACGGGTGAAAAGTGGCCCCCCCCCCCATTGAGAAAGGGGGAGGGACCCTCGTACCATCGAAAAAAAATGGGAGGGTTGGAGGGGGGTAAAGACCATTAATGGCAATGAGTGTCACACGGTATTTGGAAACGAACTTGGTGATATGCTGAAGGAATTAACATTGGCAGTAATACAAGGGAAGGCCGGAATACAGCACGATACATACTATGGTACGCGGGGAATGATACAGAGGAGGCTTAGGCTGTATCATCCTATACATAGTGTATGATGTATAGGATACAGTGTGGTGTTGACGATCACAGTCGTACGTTACATAATTCCAAATGTAGGTCAGTCAGGTCACAGCAGAACAGGTGCAGAGCAGAACAGACAGATGAAACGCTCAGTGGGTCATTATTTTGGGTTTTTTTTTTTCAACTTGCAGATGTACCAGTGACTTGGATGTAATGTAGCAATTACGTTACACAAACAAAGCACATTTATGGTCGTGTGTGGTGAAGGGTACGTGACTTGGATATAGGTGAAGGCAAGCATGGACCTCGGGGAAATAGGTGGAACAGGTCAGACTTGGAATAGGTCAGGTCTGAAGTGGCCCTCGTCTCACACTACAAAAGTCTGGATTTTACCTGAGTGAAACATTCCACCAGAATTGGAGATCTGACTGTGTGATCAGGGACGTGGTGGTGGAGGAAGGTGAGGCCTTTTTAATCTCACATTGTGTGAGGAAAGTGATGGAAAGATTGTAGTCGGCGTTTCCTCCCTGACGGAGGCAGGAGCGCACTGGGTATGAGACATCGCTGGATGATGACGTGGTATGCCACGGTTTGTTCTGGAGGGAAGTCTGATAATGATGCGTATTTTCAAGGTTGCAGATTATTAGTGAAAAACTAGACGTTGAGATTTTAAATTGCTGTTTGAAAATGAAGTACATCTATCTATCTGTCTGTCTTTCTCTTTCTATCTGTCTATATATATCTCAGATATGGAAAGTACACGATATCGGGTATATAGAATATATCCAGATGAACCGGGGTTCGAATCTCGGGGTATAGTGGTACATAGTTTCTGTGTATCTTTGTATAGATATCTAATCTGTCTATCTATCCATCTCTCACTTTCATCGACATGGGATGGAGTCACCGAGACCAATAGATAAATCGATAGGCTGAGATAGATAATTAGATAGGTGTATGACCGGTTCTTTTTTCTTTTTTTTTTTTGATGGTCACAAAGTCCGCAGTAAAAAATGAAATCGTCGTGGTACTGGAAGACGACTTCCAAATAACGCACCAACCAGCGGTCGTTTTTTCTCCGCCTCTCTCTTAATTTGGAGAGAGCGCCAGTGAAGGACTGGAGTGAGGCACAGGGTTGGCGTAATGACTGGTGGGCGGTGGCTGACCTGAGTGCGCTCAGCCGCCCATACAGTCAGTGAGTGTTAGGGAGTTCCTCCCGTGCTCAATGTTCACCAGTTATTACCACCACCAACACCTCGCCAGCCAGCCAGGCCTCCCTCCTCCTGCAGGTCATCAGCCCTGCCTGCTGGTGGTGACATTGGTGGCGGTGGTGGACACAGACGAAGATCTTGTGTTATTGTTTATATATTTATATATATTTTTTTCGTCACAGTTTATTGTTTTTTACGATCGCCCTTGACCTGGTTGTGAAGGTCTGTTTTATAGCTTTCGTTTGATTCCTGTTGTTACCAATTTGACGTGGATTTATGTAGTATCATAGCTAGTAGTAGTAGTATTAGTAGTAGTAGTAGTAGTAGTAGTAATAGTAGTAGTAATAGTAGTAGTAGTAATTTGGAAGTTTACTAGTTATGTAAGAATGTATTTTTTTCGTTGTAACTGGTGCTGTAATTTTGACTTATTCATATTATACCCATTCCATACGAGAGACTTCTCTTACGTTTATATCTACGTGTATTAATTGACTTGGAATTTATAGATTTTCGGTGTTGTCCATTGTTATGATTTCTAACTTATTTAAGTTTTCGTTAAAGTTATGAAGGAATAAGAATACATTCTCGATGTTTCAATATTATATCTGGAAAATGTAAGAGTCACAGAGTCAAAAACAAAGAAACATCTCTGGAATTGATCGTAATATTTTTTTCTACTTGTTTTGTGAAGCTTTTCATACAATCGATTAGATTTTCACAGCCACCCTGCAGTGATGAGGACACTGTCAGCGGTGAGGGAGTCCAAGGCACTGCGGAACAGTGAACGGACGATGTATGATGTTTCCGTTGTTGGTGCAGCCTAGAGATGATGGTGCATGTAGCCTTGTGTGTGTGTGTGTGTGTGTGGCAGTCTTATTAATGGCTCTGGCAACAACAGCTCCTGTCCGTCATTTCTGTTAACGGTTGCGCGTTTCTTTCACTCGCGTTAATGGTTGAGTCAACAGATGGTACAGTGTGTGTTTTGTCACTCCTGTTAACGGTTGACTCAACAGATGGTCCACACACACACACACACACACACACACTTAAGACACACACAAGGATACACTTAAACACACACAGACGTGTTGAAACACCCCGTCTCCCTCTCGCTACCACACCAAACTCAAGCGTGATAAATTGCTCGAAGCTCTGCTTACCGAAGCATCACAGCTGAAGCCTCGTATGCCGCTCCGCCGCCCTTGTTTCTGAGACCTACCCGAGCCCTGGGCTTCCAGCACAACTGCCTCAGCCTCGCGACCGAATCTTGAACGCGAGGACCATCCCAGTATATCCCCTTGCCACCGACACGGTTGGTTATGTCATCCACGGGACCTATCGAAACAAGGTAATGGCCTGGATTGGTACAGTGTCCCTCACCTCCCTAAGAAATGGGTCGTCTCATTTGAATGTTGCGAAGTGCAGGAGTTGCGAGTGCTAGGCAGGTATATACATGAGGGGAAAGATTACCGAGACGTTTGCCGTCAGGGAGGTGATGGCGGCGAACATACGGCCTCATGTGCCAACAGTCGTCGACCTCCGCTCATGCCTGAAACGTGTGACCCGCGCCGCAGCACGCGAGGTGAGGTGGCAGGCTTGGGCGATCCACCTCCCCGTGTGGTGAGGCGTGGTGATGATGAACGCCTCTTACGCTGAACCCCATACCTGTGTCTGTTTTACCCCCGGTCGTGTCTACCCGGCCTTCCTACCCCTCCCTTAAATACATTTTCTTGTCTGTAACATCCCATTTCCCCCCATCTCATGACTCCTCTCTCATGTTATCTGATATATACATCACAGCTTCCCCCTTCCTCAACCCCCCTAGAGTATCCTCCATCCTGTTCTCCCTTTCTCCCTCCCTCCCTCGCGTGGCATCACAAGTAATCACTGTCATCCTAGGCTGGACGGGGTCTCGTGATCGCACGGAGGTGGGGGGGATAATTCTTCACGGCTCCTCCTCCGTCGTGAGAGAGCCGACGGAAGGACGCCTTTCACAAGCGCTCGGGCGTGCTCCAAGCTGCCAGGAAGGACATTTAGAGGGTTGGCACAGCCTCGCCGCGTGCCAGCAGGACGTGACACAGCTCCCCCCTTGGGATGATCTGATGCACGAGGGCATAATGCTCCCGACCACGCCCGCCTGGGCCGGCGAGGATCTCTCTGTGTACTGGTAGTCGGTTCATCACACACACACACACACACACACACACACACACACACACATACACTCCGCCAGCATCAGCCGCTTACCATCTCTACTGCTTTTGTGGTGTGAGGGGTCGACTTTACCACCATCCATGCCAACTTGGTGCTATGTGCGGGGCCGTTCCCGTTTATGAGGTCGCAGCAAGCATCTGTACCACCCTTGTGGTATGAAGGAAGGGGGGGCGGGGGGGGGGGGGCCGCCGTACGTCTCATCATCAACACCTTCATGCTGTGTTGGGTGAGGGAGTCTCCATAATATAGATAGTATTTTTCATGTGTACAGTGAATAGAATCCTGATGTTCACCGACTTTCTCATATAACGCCATCGGATCCTTCCTGCCGCAGGCGAAAACCATTCTCCTTCTTCTTCTTTTTCTGCTCGTGATCCTCCATAAGACTTGTGTTAGCCTCGAGGGAATCAGATCAAGGTCACCATTACCCCCTGTGGCCTCTGATCGACCTGACCACCAATAATAAGTTAGCTCCACAGCGTTATGTAGATAACCTACAGTGGGTCTCTAGGTTAGTCCTGCTTGTGAAACCGATGCCGTCAGTCACCTGGCCTTTCTGTTCGCATTACACCGTCGAGGTCAGTAAGCAGGAGGGCGTGTCCTGGACTTGTTTATCATAGATGTTGAGTATATTGATCGGATGAATTGTTCGGGGAGCGAGAGTGTGAGTTTGTGGTAATGCATCATTGAGAGACTCTGGCTCTTTTGGACTTTGCGACACTCTGTAAGGAACAGTTCTCCACGATCGTATGAATGTACGAATATTGAATATTGAATATTCTGATGATGACGTTGATATTTTCACTGTGTTTTTGTGTTGCGTTTCATGAGTGCGTCGGTGTCGCTCGGACCTTCCACTCCTCCCAAGGTGCTATCGGGCATGAACGCTCATGGTGCTGCATGTGTCCACCTCCTCCTCGTGAGGCTACAACTCATGTCTCCAAGTGCGAACATCATCTTAAGAGTTCTAGCTCTCTCTCTCTCTCTCTCTCTCTCTCTCTCTCTCTCTCTCTCTCTCTCTCTCTCTCTCTCTCTCTCTCCTCTCTCTCTCTCTCCACTTGTCCATCCCTCGTCGGGAGGTGTGTCATGGACGGCTCATGTCCCCCTCTGGGACTGTCTGTGGCCCTGGCGATCCTCTCACCAGTCGTGTCACATTTACGCCGCCAGTAAAGACATTTTTTTTCTTTTATTTCTTTTAGCTTTTAGGTCGAGAATCTTCTAGACATCCCATTCCTCCTCCTCCTCACACACACACACACACACACACACACACACACACACGCGCGCGCGCGCGCACCGGCACACCTCTGCATCTTGGACAAGGCTTGACAGGTGTTCGCCACTTAAGAGCCGAGGTCAGCCACTTCTCCTGAAGGCTTGCCCGTGGTGGTGGTGGTGGGGGGGGGGGGGGAGACTTCCTCATTCATGTCAGTGTGGTGAAGGACCAAACGTACATACGTGAACACGTCTATACGTAAAGTATACATACCTTGACCTGACGTGACCTTCTAAATCAGACTGGCTGATTTATTCTTTAAGGCTGCCAGGGAAGTTGATAGTGTGGCTGACATGACGGGCTGACAGTGTGTGTGTGTGTGTGTGTGTGTGTGGCTGACGTGACAGCTGACAGTGTGTGTGTGTGTGTGTGTGTGTGTGTGTGTGTGTGTGTGTGTGTGTGTGGCTGACGTGACAGCTGACAGTGTGTGTGTGTGTGTGTGTGTGTGTGTGTGTGTGTGTGTGTGTGTGTGTGTGTGTGTGTGTGTGTGTGTGTGGCTGACGTGACGGCTGACAGTGTGTGTGTGTGTGTGTGTGTGTGTGGCTGACGTGACGGCTGACAGTGTGTGTGTGTGTGTGTGTGTGTGTGTGTGTGTGTGTGGCTGACGTGACGGCTGACAGTGTGTGTGGCAGACATGACAGCTGACATACATACTGATGATGACCGGAGGCTTGTGTGCAGACCCTCAGCATTGTATGACATCCGAGTGGCTGTGCTGTCTCTCGCGAACCAACTCCTGTGATTCGCTCATGCTGGATTTCCAGAGGAAGATATGCCATACCCGTACGTGGGTAACCAAAGGCAAGCAAGGGAATACTTTCGTCTCTTACAGAAGTTACATAACTGTGGGGGAGGAAGGAAAAGTTGAACCACTATGTTACCTCATGTAGTTACTGTTATTGTTAGGTTATGTAACATGAGTTAACGTGGCTGACCCCGTCTAGATGTAACATTTTTAACCCACAGTACATATATATATATATATATATATATATATATAGCATGAGGGATGCTCAAGCATGGCTCTGTGACCTCTGAGCATGACGGTACAACCCCTGTAGCATAACGGTACAGTCCTGGAGCATGACGGTACAACCCCTGTAGCATAAGGGTACCAACTTTGATTACGAATCGACTCTGTGGTATGAGTGGCGTGACCTCTGTTACGTTAAAGGCCCAGGCCATCATCATACCTAAGGACCCTACCGTCGTGCTCAAGGGTCGTACCGTCGTGCTCAAGGGTCGTACCGCCGTGCTCAAGGGTCGTACCGCCGTGCTCAAGGGTCGTACCGTCATGCTCAAGAGTCGTACCTTCGAGCTCAAGGTTCGCACAGTCGTGCGTGTAAGGGTCGTACCGTCTTGCTCAGGGGTCGTACCGTCGTGCTCAGGGGTCGTACCGTCGAGCTCAAGGTTCGTACAGTCGTGCGTGTAAGGGTCGTGCCGTGGTGTCGAGCAGTTAAACATATTCAGATATATGCATTACTCTGTCTTCGTCACGGGTTGAGGGTATGATTCACCAAGCCACAGACGTAATGTAATGGCTGATTTGCATACGTGTCCTCTGTCCACTCGTGGGAACTTGTCTGGTATGTGCTACTGGGAAGAAAGACAAGATTACCTCAAGACGACAGAGAGAAAAAAAAAAAAGGAAATTAGAGAACTGAATAAAAACATTTGCTGGTCACTCTTTGCATTGATCAAAATGTAAGTCTAATTTCACTTGGCTAATCGTATGAACTTTCTTCTAAACCTTAGGTTATGATTATATATATATATGTGTATATGTGTATATATATATATATATATATATATATATATATATATATATATATATATATATATATATATATATATATATATGATTCAACATGGCATGGATGTTTATATTCTCGAGGTTACAAAGCGAATGATCGTTCCCTTTTGGCGAGGCATGATAGGAGTCCATCCTGTCTCTGCTACTGAGTGTAGCGCAGCCTTGGAGATGCAGAAGACCCTGGAGAATGGGGTCCTGGCCAACACCAGGCGCCTCTCTGAAAGCGTTCTAGATCTGGAGTGATAGATGGTAATGATAGACACATAGTTCTACAGTTCTTTCTCCCCTCCTTCTTCTTCTTCTTCTTCTTCTTCTTCTTCTTCTTCTTCTTCTTCAGTTCTTACTCTCTTTCTTCTTCTTCTTCTTCAATTCTTACTCTCTTTCTTTTCGTCTTCTTGTTCTTCTTCCTGCACATGCTCTTCATATACATATAACGCGCACACATACGCTAATACTCACTGACTCCGACTAATGGAACCAAGACGGTGGATTTTAAGCGCAGTTGTGATGCGCATAATGCTGACTCTGGTGTCACAAGCACACACTAGCACCATAATCATGATTAATCCCTCAAGGCTCCTAGGAGAATTAGCCAATTGTAAGTAAGTGACATCAGAGAAGAACTTACATTAGAAAATGGGAGGTCGTTGTCTCAAAATGGGAGGATTCGTCTCGTGAGCGCACATCCTGGGAGGACAAAAAAAAAAGAAAAAAAAAAAGATTACTCAGACGAGCACATACTGGTCATAATAGAGGTTAATGGATGGGTATCACGCCATTCCTGCTGTTCGTCTGGCACAAGAACATGTTAAGAATGGCTAGCGGAGACCAGCCAGGCTTGTGAATGACTTTGTGGGTTGGAAACGAAGGGAGGTAAGAAGGGAGGGGCGAAATGGAAGGGAGGGGAATAAGAGAAGGGAAAAAAAAAGGGAGGAAGACAGGTGGAATAGGAGAGAGAGAGAGAGAGAGAGAGAGAGAGAGAGAGAGAGAGAGAGAGAGAGAGCGACGGAAGAGGGGTGATAGTAACAGGATGGAAAGAGAGGAGGGAAGGAACGCTGTTCAGGAGGGAAGGAGACAAGAAGGAAAGGTTACTTGCAAGTGCGTACGACGAGAACTTGCCATGCAGAAGGTTGAGAGAGAGAGAGAGAGAGAGAGAGAGAGAGAGAGAGAGAGAGAGGGAGAGGGAAGTGACGTCAAGAGAAATAAAGCGAGATGAAAAAAAAAGATGTATAAGAAGCCAGACGGCAAACAAACATGGTGAACAGCCCTCCAGATGTAAGGACGTCTCCCATTACAGCAGATGCAGCGCCTTTGCCCTCAGGGTGAGTGCTTGGGGGCTGGGAGGAGGAGGAGGAGGGGAAGTGACTCAGCTCGTGGTGAGGGGCGTGAGGCAGATGTAGGAGGAGGAAAGAAATAGGGTGATGGTGTGGTGTCAGGATGGTGTGTGATTAGAAAACCTACGATGAGATGTTACCACTAGATAAGGTAGAGCCCATTTGAAAGAGAGAGAGAGAGAGAGAGAGAGAGAGAGAGAGAGAGAGAGAGAGAGAGAGAGAGAGAGACCGTCAACCGTCGAGAGCCTAGAGGGAGATGTTGCAACGAGAGAGAGGGAGAGAGAGAGAGAGAGAGAGAGAGAGAGAGAGAGAGAGAGAGAGAGACCCGTCAACCGTCGAGAGCCTAGAGGGAGATGTTGCAACGAGAGAGAGGGAGAGAGAGAGAGAGAGAGAGAGAGAGAGAGAGAGAGAGAGAGAGAGAGAGAGAGAGAGAGGTGGGGGTGGGGGGTGGGATGGGGGGAACGGAACGGTCAGAGAGAAAGGCTCTTGGTGTTCAAGGAGGAAGTTGATATGCCAGTGAAGTCACGGACACTCAAGATTTATCATTTCCAGCAGTGACGACGAAAAGGAGGGAGAAAAGTTTCCTCTAGGACTGGTCTCGTTACAATGAAAACTTATATATGTACTGGTAATATATATATATATATATATATATATATATATATATATATATATATATATATATATATATTTTTTTTTTTTTTTTTTTTTTCAAACTATTCGCCATTTCCCGCGTTAGCGAGGTAGCGTTAAGAACAGAGAACTGGGCCACTGAGGGAATATCCTCACCTGGCCCCCTTCTCTGTTCCTTCTTTTGGAAAATTAAAAAAAATTGAGAGGGAAGGATTTCCAGCCCCCCGCTCCCTCCCCTTTTAGTCGCCTTCTACGACACGCAGGGAATACGTGGGAAGTATTCTTTCTCCCCTATATATATATATATATATATTTGTTCGATGAAGTTTGTATGTTCTATGAAGCTGCGCGTTCATATGCACTTTATTCGTGTATATATATATATATATATATATATATATATATATATATATATATATATATATATATATATTCCTATGAGTCCACGGGGAAAATGAAACACGATAAGTTCTCATGTGCACTTTCGTGTAATAGTCACACCATCAGGGGAGACACAAGAGAGAAATAACGGTCAGTTGATATACAACAAAGAGACGTAACTAGGACGCCATTTGGTAAACATGTGATTGTCCAAGACAGACAACGAGCGTATCATAAGCTTATTATGTGGCTTACAAATCTTATCTAACGATAAAGTTATCCAATTTTTATAGAACTTCACTGATATTAAGGTTATAATTCTTTGTGTATTTAGTATTAGAAGATTCATTGATATTTCTCGTGGTACTGGAGTTAGTTAATAACTGAGATGGCGTTACTCCAGTCAATACAATGATCATAGTTTTTAACGTGATTAAACAAGGCATTTGATTCTTGTCCTGTTCTTATACTATATTTATGTTGCTTAAGTCTAACAGAAAGATCCTTACCAGTCTGCCCAACATAGAACTTATCACAATTTCTACATGGCACTTTATAGATGCATCCAGGAGAATTTTCTTATGAGTTCTTAATTAAGATATTCTTTATAGTATTATTGTTGCTGAAGGCAACATTTATACTAAAGGATTTAAGCAACATGGGAAGTTAAGTAAAATTATTATTAAAATGGGGAACTAAAAGATTCTTGGTGTCAATGGAAGGTTTGGGCTCAACTCTATAAAATGATTTCTTCGCTAACTTAACGGATTTATCAATGAAAGATCTAAGGTGCTTTACTTATATATATATATATATATATATATATATATATATATATATATATATATATATATATATATATATATATATATATATTAAATGTACACGTAGCTTGTAGCAATAGTTTTTATGTGCTGAAGCTTGTATAATTATTTTTCTGCTGTGACCAACACGTCACAAGGCAAACTTCTCTCCCCCCCCCCCCCCCAAGAGTCATGGCGCGTGAAAGAAGAGGGTAATTGATCACAGCTCCCGGGTGGTTATTAGACCTGACTTTTAAAGGTAAAAAGGTTGTGGGAAGACGGAGTTATGAAACAAGGGAGAGACTCCCTCAGTCCTCGCCGTCCGTGGAGAAGTGAAGGCATTTCGAGGGACGATCCGCGTGGGAGCAGGACTTCACAATGCATTATCCTCTGCTGGGAAATCTTCTCATCCCTTCTTTCATCATCTTCTCTTCTTCATATACAACCCTTCCACTTCTGAAAGTCGGGTCTTTAAACACCCCAGGGCCTCAAATTATTAACAAAGTCGTTAATTTACTGTCTTAACCGAGATGGCTTCAACTGGGGCATGGTCTTGCCCTTGCCATGCTGTCTATATATACAACACTGGAATATTTGGGGGTCGTATCGCTAAGGATGTGCTGCTGGCGAAGGTGAGGCTAGCTGTTGCCATGGCCTTTATGTATACTTGATCTGTCACACTGTCATCACGACCTGATGTTCATCACTCGTCGCCATGCAAGGTCACACTGGAGGTGGGTATGTGTGTGTGAGGGAACATGTGGATATGTTGGGTGGGAGAGGTGGTAGTGGGTTGGGGGAGGGTAGGACTGTCTGCCTGTCTAAATGAATAAATCAGTCGATAAAGAAGTAACGATTTACTGTGTGTGTGTGTGTGTGTGTGTGTGTGTGTGTGTGTGTCTTACTCACGCGTTTGTGTTGGTTTGTGTGAAAGGTACGTGTAGGGGAGGCACAGCGCAGGGGTATGTGGTGGATCTCTGTCATGTATTGCTCGAGTCATGGTGAGCGAGTGTGTGTGTGTGTGTGTGTGGGGTGGTTGTTCACGTCGGGTTCGAACGTGTAAGAGACCAGACACAAGATGGTGTTGTGAGTGTGTGTGTGTGTGTGTGTGTGTGTGTGTGTGTGTGTGTGTGTTGGGATCAGTGTGTATTATTAGTTGAGAGTCATGCACTTGACGGGAACTGCATTTTGGTGGTGTATGTTTGGGTAACATGCATGTAGGGGAGTTACGTGTAGTGCGTGATACCGTGTGGTGGTTAGGCGTGTGATGGGAATTTATATGGAAGGGTTCCATCTTCATCTGATCATACTCCTAGTTGCTACATTGGCTGGAAAACAACATGAATACTGTGAAATACATTCCCAAATTGCTTCGCTCGCTAGAGGACATTACTTTGTGAAACATCGGTGATAAATGCTCAAAGTCCTTAACCTCTTGAGCATGATGGTAGGGCACCTTGAGTTTGATGACCTGATCTTTGACCTGACCAGTAATGGACAGGCCAAAGGCCAGGCCGTCGTGCCCCAGGGTTGTAACGCCAAGAATTCGAAGTCATTTGATCATTCTTAAATGTGCCGGGAGCCATCCAGTTACCGCCGATTAGATCCCTGAAATAGAACACCAAGTTCAAAGGTCAAGACCCTAATGAAGCTAATTCCTTATTGGACATTCGACTCGAAATGCGATAAGCAGCGAGTCTTAATGAGAGCTTGGTTAAGGAATGAGAGAGCATAACAAAGGAGTATGGAGTAGATGTGCGATAATATTCCAGATGATGGAGCCAGAAGAGGAAAGGAGAGAATGGCGGTGGTGGAGAAAAAGAAAATGTGGTGAGGGTTAGTTATGAAGCGATGATATTATCCCATGGTGTGAGGAGGACTGTGAAGATATGAATGAGGGGAAAGAATGTATGGGGACGACGAAGAAGAATGAGAATTGGTAGGCAAGAGATGATAGTGGCAAGGAACCGATAAATTCACACGCGAGAGATATAACATGGATACACTAAGGGCAAGGGAGTGAGGTAATTAAAAGATGAATGATTATGAATTAGATTGAAGAGAAGATATTAACATACAGATGGATTAGTTGAATAAGAAAGGATCATAAAGGAGAGGTGAGATTAGATGAGTTGGAGCAGAAAGAAGAGAAAAAGAAGAAAATGGGAGGAGGAAGAAAGAGGATGGGGGAAAAAAAAGCACTCAGTGAAGGAGGAAGAGAGTAAATGGGAGAAACTATAAGAAGATGGAGAAAGAGAAACAAGGAGAAGCAGGAAGAGGGACAAGAGAAGGAAGACGATGATGACTCTTAGGAAGACTAGGAAGGAAGAGGTTGAACGACTTCTATGAGTGGGAGGAGTCGCACGACGACGACGACGACCACGACGACACCAGCAAGGATGACGACCACCACGAGATGGATGAAGCGGATGGGGGTCAAGGATGACTTTGACTACACGAGGCAAAAGATGAATGGAAAGCACAACCCCCCTTGACTTCAGACCCTAGCTTGTGGGGGGGGTGTGGGTGAGGTCTGGCTAACTGGCCTATAACGACCATCCCGAGACATTCAATGGCAGTAGTTAGTTCGTAATGGTATCGCTCTCGACCGCCTACGTCGGCCATCTTGGCTGTAAGCGACACCGCAGGCATTCTGCGGTTGTGACCTTCGCCTTGTGCGGTGACGTAAAACTGTACCACGGACAACATGCTCGTGCCAAGCCACGGGTCCAGAGAGAGAGAGAGAGGGAGGAGGAGGGGAGGTGCTGCTGGCGTGGCACGGTGGAGCATGGATGGTCTCAATATTCTGCCTCAGTTGTTATTTAATAAAAAACAAGAAACCATCTCAACTCAGTCTTAGAATTTAGCTGTTTTCGGGAAATTCCACTGGAGATGGATGCATGCATTCATGCGCGCATATACATACATACATACATGTGTGAGCAAACACGCACAGATGTAGACACAGATACATGCACGGTTGGATACGTATGTATACAGCTGGGATGTTGTGCACACAGCTTACACGAAGGTTTTTAACGAATCTAGTCATGTAATACCCAAATATAAACCTACCCACATGTTCGATGTCTTTGAGATGGTGAACACACTGGAGTGTTGACACACGGAGGGTCGTGAGTCACACAGAAAACAAAGGTGGGTGGTTTACTGAGCTTTCTTTTTTTAATGGGGACTGTTATGTTTGTTCTGTTTTCTTTCTTCCCCTCAGTACAGTCGTCGCAAAGTTGGGTTATGGTCGAGACGAGTCGGAGGAGGAAGGGGGAAGAATAAAGCTTTGCGAAGTAAGACACAGTTCCTCACTACCATCGTAGTTATGTTATTGTATTGAGACCTGTGTCGTTAGAAAACAATTCTTTTATTCACTTAAATTTTTTTTTCTTGGTCCTTATTTGACCAAGTCACTGAGCTTTATATTTTGTCGTATTGTTTAGTACTGTAGATGTTTATATTAAACGCCAGAAGTGCGCCGGGAGGGTGTTTGAAAAAGACGATTACACTGTTTATACAAAATGTAAATTATATTTTGCAGTTAGAATCGTAGAATAGCACGATTTTACCAATTCAGAGAAAAATGTAACTTTGTGATTAACAGATTTAAAGAGAAATGTAACTTTGTACTTCATAAATTCACATAGAAATGTAGCACCATATTTCACAAATGTAGAGTAGAGCGTATATTTGTGTTTTATAGTTTTTGAGAAAAATGTAAAAATGATCTTTGAAATATGGGAGAGGGATGGGTATCGCTGGATGTGTGTGTGTGTGTGTGTGTGTGTGTGTGTGTGATCCACACGGCGCTGCGTCCTCGGGCATCAGCTGTGTTGATGTTTTTGACTGAGTGTGGCCAAGCCTCGCTATATGCTACCATCGGCTCGGACACGTCGACCGTCGTCCACACTGACCTCCGTGACCTCCGCAGTGTGCCAGGAAGACGATCCTTTACATGCTGTGCGTTGGATCGTAAGCCCTGCTGGCGGATCCTTGTGAAAACAAACCTTCAAATTCCTTTTGGACAATCGTTGGTGATCTGAAGACCTCCATCAGCGTCGCCGCCCGCACCTCTGAATCGAACCCGTCACCCGTCGTGCACACCTGCTGCCACACGACTTCTATCAACATCATGAAGAAAACGTGACGTAACCTTGTTATTAATCACAGATTCGAGTTCTTGTCTCATACTTCCGTCCTCGGTCATACTCCGTCACGCTGGTCAACATCCTCTTGAGTCATCCTTTAGTTTTGATTGTAAGAAAATACACACACACACACACACACACACACACACACACACACACACACACACACACATACACGCACACTTACACACGTACTAGCACTCAGAACTTTGTTTGATATATTTAAAAAGCTTTATTTGGGTAAGTATGCTTTATTAAAGCGTGTCTGTGATGGTGTGGGTGTAGGGCACGTAGCAGGGGAGGTAGCTGGAAGCAAGCACGGAGCGCGCAGTGAGTGCAAACACAGTCGTGACGAAAGCGAACATTATCGAAAAAAGGTTTTGTATGTCGAAGTTTCCGCAGGAAGAAGAAAAAAGAAAAAAGTTTCTTTTGGATAGTGTGGGTTAGGGGCAGATATAAATCAATGGATGGATTTACTGAAACCAAGAAAATGGAATGTTGTAAGAGAGAGAGAGAGAGAGAGAGAGAGAGAGAGAGAGAGAGAGAGAGAGAGAGAGAGAGAGGTCCCAGGCCTTGCTCATATGGTTCACCCTCCACGCAGGCTGGCTGGGACAGTATGCGACGCTCTTTGTCTCCTTCCGGCTCTAATGAGCTAATTACAAGTGGGACATGAAAAGCTACTCTATGTTTACGCGTGCGTTCGAGTTGTTGTTTATGGAAGAGAGTGATCGAAGATTGAGGACGCTGGCCTTGGCCTCAGCTGTTAAGGAACAGAACTGGATTCTGTTTTTTTTTTTTCCAGGCTGTTTTTTTTCAGTATTTCGTTCTAGGAATGATGATGATGGATGGCTCGTTACATAACTGTCTCTTTATTATTCCTGTTTTGATTGGTATAATCAACTTTGTATTGCTGTTTTTTCATTATCATTAGTAATGTTATTATTATTATTTTTTTGGGTAGAAGTAGTATTAGTTGTGGTAGTAGTAGTAATCGTAGTAGTAGTAGTAGTAGTGGTAGTAGTAGTAACCGTAGTAGTAGTAGTGGTAGTAGTAGTAACCGTAGTAGTAGTAGTGGTAGTAGTTGTAGAGATAGTAGTGTTAACTTTGCAAAATTCTCCTTCCTCAGTTTTCCTCTGCATTGAATTTAGAACTGTGTAATACGTCATTTTAACGTTGTACGAGTACGTCAGCTTCTATGGCTATAACAGCATAGGCCTGTCGCTCTGTTCTGGTGAGCTGTTTGATCCAGCAGACGGCATGTAGGTTCTTATGGCAGCCTGTGCCGGCCAGCCTCCCATCGTGCCGTGCGTGGCTGGTTCCGTCTTTTCACGGCTTATCCGGAAAGAACAGTTAGAGGTTGTTCACTTGGGTGTGTTTGGGGGGGGTGCTGGGGGGTCACGACCTCTCTAGTCTGGGGGTAGGGGGGGGTGGGGTCAGCGGACGTGTTTAGTACATATCTTTGTGGTTGTTTTTATGATGCCTCGAGGCTGTGTGTGTGCCTATGTACTTTCTCATGATTTGCATTGCAGAATATATATATATATATATATATATATATATATATATATATATATATATATATATATATATATATATGTGTGTGTGTGTGTGTAATTTTTTCTTTCTTTGTTTCTCCTCTTTCAAAGTCTAGATCCGGTTTTCATATACATTTGGTTCCCGGAAAAAAAGAAATTGATATGAACGCTTGGCTTTAACGTCTATCTCTCGGTTGGCCGATAAGCACCAGAGATAAGGTTGAACTTCAATGTAATGATATGTTCTTACTAGGCGTCCCAGTTGTGTACGTGACGCAGATATGAGATAAGGAATATGCTCATTACATTTTCATTTAATCAAAGTCTGCCGACAGCACAAGGAGAACACACGATCTGTATTTATTGTCAGTTATCATTTAGATTTCAGTTATCATTCAAATTGATCTCTTTTTCTCTCTCTCGTTGGTTACCTGAGGACACAGCTGTAGATGCGCGTCTCTCTCACAAGAAAGAAAGAAGAATTGATAGACCCCACCCCCCCCCACCCACCCCCATCACATCGTCTTCGAGATCTTTATTCAAGATGTTTTGAAACCTGACGCAGAGTAAACGCGTCTGATATTTTTGCTAAGCGCTTGATACCCCAGCCACCAAGATAGCCTCCACCCGCTGCCCGGAGAGGAGACAGATGGTGTCTTGAGGTAGCCTTACATGTGGCACCAACACACACACACACACACACACACACACACACACACACACACACACACACAGATGGTATGTATATCATATGGTGACCTTGCAGATGGATGGTCAGTATGCTGTGTCAGCCGTTCCCGTGACCCCCACAGCCGGTACGACAGGGACCTGCGCCCTGGATGGCCACAGCAACGGTGCGTCTCAGGAACCACAGCAATACCACGTGTCCTCAGCAACCACAGCAGTACCACGTGTCCTCAGCAACCACAGCAGTACCACGTGTCCTCAGCAACCACAGCAGTACCTCGTGTCCTCAGCAACCATAGCAGTGTAATCCCCCTCTCCTCCAGCAACCACAGCAACACCCTTTTCCCTCTGAACGTCGACGGTGATGTAACCCCCCCAGCAACACGGTGAAGCACCGTAGACCTCATTAACCACGATACCATACCCCCGTCAATCAGTATAACACACCCTAGACCCCATCAACCACAGCATTATACCTTTATCAATCATTACAACATTCTTAGACCCCCAGCAGCCACGGTGATATACCCCAGCATACAGTAGCACAGCATCCTAGACCCCATCAACCACAGCATTATACCTTTATCAATCATTACAGCATTCTTAGACCCCCAGCAGCCACGGTGATATACCCCAGCATACAGTAGCACAGCATCCTAGACCACATCAACCACAGGAGTATACCCCCATCAACCAATACACCGTGCATCTTCGACACCCAAGCAACCTATAATGCTTTACCATCACCAGCCACCACAGGAGCGCCGGTACCTCAGCCACCATACCACACGAGGCCTGGTAACAAACAACAGGTGTGTTTGGTTCCAACTAACCAGCCAGGCAGCCAGCTGGCATCTGCATCATACACCTGCACTTGGCAGGTGTTGGCGTGTTGTGTTCACGTGGTACGTTCATGTCGACATAAAAACTACACAGACTGTAGTGCGTCTCCATAGCGCGGGTGTTTCACCGTATGGCACAGTAGGTTTGGGGATTATTGGGTGGCTTTTGGTTCCTTATCCATCCTGTGAAATTGGGGACGGGTAGATAGACAGATAGATAGTTATATGAATAGACAGGCATCGTCTTTCAAGTATTCCTTATTTTGGTGAGTGTGTCAGAGGTGGTTCATTATTTTTCCCCAGCTTCACTGCTTTCGTAATTATTTTTTTCTCTTTCGTCTGTCATATGAATCACTGCCATTATTCTACCTCTTTTTTCCTTATTATATTTATATCAGACCCGAACACCGCCAACCTGTAACGCTTGTTTACCAATGGCGTCTCAGCTACTACGTCTCTTTCTTGTAAATCAACAGATTATCCTCATTCTCCTATATCATTCTCGTATCTCCCATGACGATGTGATCATTACACAAAAGTGCACTTGGGAACTTACCGTGTTTCAGTTTCCTCGTGGTTATGTGCTTAAACTAGATCACGCTCACCACTATGACCTCTTGCAGTATATATATATATATATATATCTGTGTGTGTGTGTGTGTGTGTGTGTGTGTGTGTGTTACTAATAATACCTGTAAAACCTTTGTTAAATTTAATGGCAGCAAATGGATAGATATCGTGTTTCTTTTCTTTTTTTATTTTGTCGGTTGCTGTTGCTACAGATGTCGCACAGGTGTGTCCCGCAGCTGAACGTAGCGTCCAGGTGTCCCGGTCTGTCTTCATGTAATTGTAGGTCGCCTGGTACGCACGTCACGGGAGGACCACCGATGTGATCGAGTCACTCTTGGTAATCAGAAGTTACTGACTGACTGACTGAGTAACTGACTGACTGACTGAGTCGCACTCGACTTATATCCTCACACTCGTCGCTGTTGTGGGAGTCGCTTTGCTCACCCGTCATCATGCGCTTGGGGTCGACATGCACTTAAGAACTGAGATATACTTATCTATAAGCTGTCCTGATCACCACGCACTGTGTACTTATGTTTAACTTGCACTTACACACACACACACACACACACACACACACACATACTTGCCGTCATACGCGGCCTTTCGCCTCGCTAGCCGGACAGATGTGATTCACAGCTACAAGAATAAAGACACTCGGACGTTTATCATCACGAAAACGAAACCCAAGTTGGGGAAATAACTAAAGTGAATGTGGGAGCTTCGTGTTTCGATCCTGGAGATGGTCCGTGAGTGAGTATGGTCCGCAGCATAGACTTATTCTTACATTACTGCAGCGTGGGTATTACCTTCATCTGTACTGCAACGTACATTCCTTCCTGTAGTCATCATCCTAATATAAGGGTAGAGAGGCGTAAGCGTCTATTCGACAGTGGTTTCAGAGTTACTGAAATGACTGTTGGTATAGCAGCTGGCGTTCGAACTCAACGGGGAAACACACTCCCAATACAACCCTCTGATTTTTTTTTCTTCTTTTCCAAGGATAAAGTATCTGTTGATACACGCAGAGGGACGGACGGCTGAAGTCCTGAATACATTCATTGGCTCAAGCATCTGAAGGCGTGATTGTTGTGGCCTTCAGAGCATAAACCATGATGGTTTGGACGGACCGAGGTTGTTTACCAAAACCCAAAACTCCACTGTTAGAACTTGCGATACACGAAACTTAGGTGGAGGGAGGGGAGATATACTCCATGTAGCAACTCCTGCTAACGTTACTACAGTGATGAACACGAGACGAGGTCGTAAACACGTCAGGCAATGTTCTTGATATGCGACCGTGCCTCGCAGCAGCTGTGATGGTGATGATGATGATGATGATGATGTCATTAACATCGTGCGAGAACAGTGAGCGACACCATCTTGTAAGCTGTGGTAACTCGTCAGCCTCCTGTACCCATATATTGTATACCCACTGTACCCCTCTGTATTTGCCTCCACCTACCCGACCTTCACCACACTTTATCACAGGCTCGCTTGTGACCCACCTCCTCCCTCCCTCACCCCGTACATCCATGTGTTGTGTGCCCACTGTGCGGCCCTATGCTGGCCTCCACCTACGTCATGTTATGTGCCCCGTCACCCCCACACCATCACAGAAACGTCACGTCTGTGTTCATGACAAATAAGGCATTTTGCATTACCTTAAAAGACGTTCGCAGCTCTGGGTGCTGCATGACTCCCTCGCAGATTATAATAACTAAACTTTAGGTGTCTGAAACTCTAGTTTAACGGAGAAAACTAGCGAGATAGTTCATTGGTGGACAGCTTAATTCCCTTATTAAAAGAAAAAAGTAGCAAAAATGTATGATCGTATCTGAAACTTTTCATCTGGCGGATACTCTGGAACGATGAGAGGCGATGGTTCAGGTACCGTAATGATGATGATCTTGTAATTAGATATGATTACCATCCCGTCATCACATAGTGACCTCGGTAATCAGTATGGGTTCAGTGATGGCCACACAAAAGCTTTGACCTGACCTGACCTGACCCCCCAAGAGCAAGGGTGATAGACGGACGAGCTGTGCTGGTGCGCAGAAGGCAAGAGGATGAGGAGGTGGTGGAGGAGGAGGAGGAACAGAGGGAAGACTTAAGCAGGGTGGAGGTTGCATAGGAGGACGACTGGAGTCGGTCATCGTGCGACGGGTCACGTATGTATGTGTTTAGCACACACACACTCGCCTGTAGTGTGTCCGTGGCACACCCCACCCCTCACACACACACACACACACACACACACACACACACACACACACACACACCGGTGAACGCCTGTAAAGAGGAGTCTGTTGAGAAGGTTTAAGCCAGAGGATGTGAGGTGTTCTACCCATAGCCGTTCGTGTGTTGTGAACGGTGCCACGACCACCGCAGGCACCGGGGTTGGCACTACCTCCTCCAGCACTCGGTCATGGAAGAGAAATAGGTGTTGTGTGTACGTTCCCACCATCACTCCTCCTCTTTTCCTTTTTTCATATATCTTCCGTTTGGTGACTTTCACAAAGATGGCTACTGCATGTGAATGAATGAGAGAAAAAGGACTGTATGAAGATCAGTGTAGTAAAGAACAGAGAATAAAAGGAAAGGAGAGAAGGTAGACGGGAAGGATATACTGAAAATAGGGGGAGGGGGATCAATGGCTCCTACCGTGTGTATCCCCCATTCCGTTTTCTTTTATTCTCTATTCTTAAGACTGATAAGAATACAGACCTTTCGTCCTCAGTTCACACGTATCCAATCTGTTTATTTTCCCTATCACGTCCCAGGCCATATTAGACACGGCTTGAGGCCCGTCTCTGTGTGTGAGGTTGTCTCAAACAACATCACATTTATTCTTATCACAACCTGTTTAAATTGGTGCCATCGCCTTCAAGCCTTCCCTACGTGCAGCTGAACACCTTCCCAGCCATATACACTCTCTCACTCACCCGTGCTCACACACACACACACACACATCACCTCCTGACATGCTTGCCCCTTTTCTCACACTGCATTACACACTTCCTGCATATTTCCTCTCATTAACCTACTCGTCTTGTTCTAACCAGATCGTAGTTCGTAGGGTGGTTGTTAGAGATGATGCGTCATGCTTTGTTATCTCGTCTACGCACTCGTGGCCATGACTGCTGGACAACGCTCACCTTGGCAGGCAGAGAGGCAGGCAGGCACGGAGGTGAAAACACGCAGAGGAGAGCGAGGTGTCGGTGTGCCTGGAGTTCTCCTTACAGGGAAAGTTGATTGTCTTAAAATTATATGTGGCCCAGGTGCATTTTATGCAGAAAGACACACACACTGTGAGGATTGGAGAGAAAATGTATACATTTACACATTTACGTATAATGGAAGTGTGTGTGTGTGTATATATATATATATATATATATATATATATATATATATATATATATATATATATATATATATATATATATATGTATGTATATGTATATACATGTGTATGGGGGTGGGTTGGGCCATTTCTTTCGTCTGTTTCCTTGCGCTACCTCGCAAACGCGGGAGACAGCGACAAAGCAAAAAAAAAAAAAAAAAAATATATATATATATCGAGTACTGTACGTGTCTTCAGGATCGAGTTTTGCAACAGAAGCAGCCTCGGCGTCTTCTTCATCCGCCATAGCATGTTGGCAGAGCGTCACCTTCCTAAGTCTTAAGGGTCGGATTATTTCGGTTTATTCTCGTTCTTTCCCCCCTTGTCTACCGGGTGTGTCACAAGGCGTCATGAAAGTGCTACGTTAATGACGCTCTCATCATCATCATCATCTCGTACGTCGTGCTTGGAGGCGACTCGCCTAGATCAGACCCGTCGTATTTTTAAATTTTTTGGCCACATTTAGTGAGACTAAATGAGAGAGCGTGTAGAGTCGGCGGTGTTCACATTCCCTGTGCGTTTAAAAAAAAAAAGAAACGGAACTTTCTCGTTCTCTCGAGGCGCCCAGAGACACCTACAACAACAACACCAACAACAAACAAAAGACGCTCGTTTCCGGCACCACTAAACACAGACGCTTAAAAACAGATCTCCACCACCCCCCGCCCGCCGGGTGGCTCAGAAGACGACCACAAATAATCGTGTTTGGATCCTCGCCCTCGACTGATGGCTGTCATTTTTCCATTGTCAGGGGGAGAAGGGTAGAGGGGGAGGGGTTGGGGGTTGGCAGAGCATGGCTGGCAGCAGCAGCGTTTCCTAGTGGCGCCTCTTCATCAGCTATGAGACTGGGAGTGATTCATCGCCTCTTCCCCTGTTAAGTCCCGGCAGGTTGGTTGGTCTGTCCAGGTCGCGTTGTTACGTCTTGGCAGACGGGTGAGAGGGAAGGAGGTGGAGGGTGAGGGGATGGAGTGTGTAGGGTCTCCTGTGTGTTGCTATCTTTCTGTCTGTGAAGGTTAGTAAGTAGCACCATCCCCGCCTCCTCCTCTGTAGAATCGCGTCGTAGTTACTCGTAAAGAGGCGCGTCCCCCCCCCCCCTCTCTCTCTCTCTCTCTCTCTCTCTCTCTCTCTCTCTCTCTCTCGTTTTCGGGAAAGGTGTCGCCACAGGGGTTCATACTATGTTTGGAAATATGTGTATGCATACGCGCACGTCAGACTGGCCCTTTGTATTGGGTAATGCGGATTTCCTACCCATTTAACGGAATGGTTTGAAGAGTGACTTGAGGCGCTGGACAACCTAGCCTCCCCCTCTCCCTCACCCACCCTTTGAGAATGACGGAACAGTTTCGGGGTACGATGGCATGACTTTTTGACCTGACCTCCCTCTATCTTGTAGGGTCAGGTCGAGGGGCCAAGCAGCCATCGTAACCCCCTAGGGTCGTACCTCCGTGCTCACCGGTAGCAACATTGTGCTCATGGGTCGTAATGTTGTCCTCATCGCTGGTACCATTGAGGTCAAACGGCCTCTGAAGCAGGGTTCGATACATGGTGTCGTATAGCACATGACACACCTTATGCCACATGACACTAACACCTTATAGCTCATAACACGCCTTCTGTACGTGTCGCTCATGACACTCACACCTTATAGCTCATGACACGCCCTCTGTACGTGTCGCGCGAGCGGCTGTACCATCACAGACAGAGGGTTTGCGAAGCGTCACAACACCAACCAGCACAACCAGACGATTAGACAGGGAAGGAGGAGGTCGCCCGTCGTCACACAGACCAAATAGACCAACATCATTCATTCACGTGACCGAACCTTTACAAGGCGATCAGATACTCACCCGTGGTTGTCTGGTGGTGTTGAGGATGTCTGACATTTTGTGTCTGGATCATCGTCCGGTTGTGTGGCTCTTGCCCTAACGTCAGTGTTATCCGGATCTGGAAGGGCGGTGGTGTGAGGATCCGGTGGAAATCCACTGTCATCAGGACGTCACACGAGCATGGACTTCCTCTGGTGAGGCGAACTTCTGATAATCCTAACATGGGGTTTTGGCTTCTGTGTTAATTCGGTACATAGTCTCACTCCTCATTGGTCACAGGGTTTCGCCACTGGCGTTCACGTTTAAGTGGACGAAACTGTCGAACTGGCGGTTCAGTGAGTTACGAAACGATGCCTTGAAGGGGATGCCTTTTGATGATGTTTCCATAATGATGTTAAATGATAAGTGGGAGTACTTGTGTGTGTGTGTGGGGGGGGGGGGGGAGGTTAGACAAAGTGCTTTCTCTCCTTCTTCTACTTCGTGAGTCATGCAAATTATGGGATGTCCGTCTTGCGCCCCTCCCACATCTGTACTAAACATCCGTCTATGTCTCGTCCTCAGGTCTGTCCCGACGGCCTGCCTCCCCACCGTCAAGGTAAGTCATGTTGTCTGGTGCTCCCCTAATGTCTACACAAGGTAAGTCATGTTGTCTGGTGCTCCCCTAATGTCTACACAAGGTAAGTCATGTTGTCTGGTGCTCCCCTAATGGCTACACAAGGTAAGTCATGTTGTCTGGTGCTGTCTACACAAGGTAAGGATTTCTTCTTTGTTTCTTATGTACGTTAACTTTAGTGATTTTCAGAAAAAAAAAAAAAAAAATATATATATATATATATATATATATATATATATATATATATATATATATATATATATATATATATATATATTCCTTTCTTTTCTTTTCATACTATTCGCCATTTCCCGCGTCAGCGAGATCGCGTTAAGAACAGAGGACTGGGCCTCTGAGTTTGGAGGAGTGTGCGAAAGTTGAGAGTGGATTTAAATAAAAGTGAGGTTTATCAGGTTTAGGAGGGTTGAGGGAAAGGTTAGTTAGGGTGTGAGTTATAACGGAAAAAAAATGTCGATGAAGTAAAGCGTTTTAGATAACCTGGGAGTGGACGTGGCAGCGAATGGAACCATGGAAGCGGAAGTGAGTCATAAGGTCGGGGGTGGAGCTAAGGTTCTGGCAGCGCTGAAGAATGTGTGGAAAGAGAGAACGTTATCTGGGAGGGCAAAAATGGAGTAAGCTTGAAAGAAAAGGAGTTTGAATGATTCACTGCTGACGCCGTGATTTTTTTTTTCTTTTTTTTTTTTTTGTCTATAATGATAACAGTTATCTTATCCCCCCATGAGCACAATTTCACGAGCTTTTGGTGTTACTGTCCTGGCCTTTGAACTGTCCTGTAAGCGCTATGACAAAGGGCACACCATTGTACCCAAGGGCTCGCACCTTCGCACTCGAGGGTTCGACAGCCTTGAGGATGGTCAGCAGGGAATGTTAGGACGACCTTACCTGCCGGAGGTGTGATGACATAGTACAGGTGTTATCTACACCCTCACAAGTGTCCCTTTCATCGCATCCCTTTTGATATCATCTACCATTTCCCATATATATATATATATATATATATATATATATATAAACAAGAGGAAGCTAACACCACGATGGATTATATGAATTAATTACCCTGGAGCTGAAGCCGTATTCATACCAGATTGAAAATTAAAAGCACGTTAGTCTAAAAATTAAAAGCACGTTAGTCCAAAAATAACGTTAGCATGAATGCTTTTAGATTATTATGATGAATATCTCAATTATCTAACCTTATGTAACATAGGTGTGGTTAATTAGTGTACAGATAATCAACGTAGATATGATAACAAGCGGAGATGTGAGTGTGGATCTACCATCTACGGAAGAATGAGATGATCATTCGTTCTATGATATTGCCTTTCGGTTGTTGGCAGACGCGCACCATCCCTGAAGGAAAGGTTATGACGGAAAGGTATCTCGTGTATGTGTCTCCACCGAGCTGAATGTGAGGGTTTTCCTGGCAACAGATGAATGTAAAAGGTTGTCGGCAAAACTGTGTTGACGTAAAATGTAAGTATTATCTGCCGCTTGAATGCTAGTGAATAGTTCCGTATGGTTCAGATGAGGGTGGTTTATGTAAGTGCTTGGAGTAGTTGAGCTACCGCGATGTTAAAATGTTTGAAAGTCTACTGCAGAAAGACTGCAACATGAACTGATTCCTTTGGTAAAAAAAAGATAAGCAGATAATCTCTATCATTTTCGGGGGAAGACAAGGAAATCTTGAGTTTGTGCAGTAAACTGCCTAGAGGCAGGAACATCCATTTATGGACTGAAAGGAAAATACTTTAGTTGTTTGTGTGATGAATAAACTTTATATTCACACAGAGTCGAAGGTTTGTGAAAGTGAAAATGATATACGAACTCTGGATTCGGCAAATATGGGGGACGAACGTCTGTGACCCCAAACACCTGTACTTGTATACCACCCAAACTGGGTACACACCACTCTGCCCTAATTCCCTCGTTATTGACTACTGCTTGATACCGTGCTGGCTCTGGGGGGTTGGACTCTGCTAACCTGCATTTTTTTTTTTTTTTTCTGCCGTTAGCTGAATCTAGCGAGTTGTGGAAGCAGTGAAAGGACAACCGCCTCCAACCATCCCCTTCTGACAGCTTGTCTTATACCGATGATGGGAGTGAGTTGTACTTCGAAGTGTATAGGTAGCAGCGAGGACCTATTTTCATCCTCTGGGCTACTCCCGTCTTCGTCAGCAGAAGCAGTGCATCAGTGAGCAGTGTTTGCGGTCTCCAGGCGGAGCCAGACTATCCTTGGCGTGCGTCTAGACACGAACAGACACCCCGAGGTCCACCTCGAGACACGGGAGGTGGTGTAGCCGGTGTCTCGATGTCTCACAAGAGAACTCTAGTGGTGCGGGGAAGGTCTGAGGTTCAGGCGAGCCCTCGGGAAGGGAAGGGAAGAAAGCACTGTATGGGTACAGAAAATGAGGAACAAGATGTCGCTTTGGACTCCAGCGCCGTTACGTATGGAGGTACGACGTCCCTGGGTGTGATGGCCTCGTCTTTCGACCTCGCACTTGAGGGTTATTAGTTCCAAAGTAAAGCCATCGTACTCAAGCGTCGTACCGTCGTGCTTATCAAGGCCCGTAGCGTCGTACCATCGTGCTTATCAAGGCCCGTAGCGTCGTACCATCGTGCTTATCAAGGCCCGTAGCGTCGCACTCCCGAGGATAAAGGGAGACTACGATAGCATGACCCAGATGCATTTCGTCCCGAGTCTTCAGCAGGTATTTAAGCGAATATCACAGAAAATAGTGAATATTACCTTCCACGACTTTCAAATATTTGTGTCCGTCTGGGCATAGCCTGAGGGTGAAGCAAACCTTATGTTGTCATCTGTCGTGTCTCCGAGGAATGAGAGTTACGTTTAAAGGAGAATTTAAGGTCGAAGTGTGTGTTGTACATTATTCCGAGAGCTGGTCTCTCTCCCCAACATATAATTTTAAGATATAGATTTATCGATAACAGCGAAGATGGATTTAGATGTGAGACGCTTCTGTCAATATACGATATATTTCATGATCTTTCTTGAGCTAACTTGTGTATTTGTGGCTATAGAAGACGCCGTGTGGGAAGAGTCCCCGTCTTGCGTACTCCCAACATGAACGAGGAAACCTACGACTCTCTCGGGGAACTTCCCACGTGCCTGTCGTAACGACCGACCCGTCTCGTAGTTTCAGGCCACAGCAACGTCTCTCTCCTTCCTGTCTTGCGTCAGCTCGGCTGCCGTAACCCATACAAGACGCAGGCATGCCCTTCTGAAGGCGAAAGTTCAAGGTGGCACAGTATATGCTTCAAGTTTTCCTTGTGACAGTGGCTCCTGCCAAAGAAAATACGCTCCCTCAAAGAAGAAAATACTCTCCCTTAAAGAAGAAAAAACTCTCACTCAAAGAAAATACTCTCGCTCAAAGAAGATAATACTGTCCGTCAATGAAGAAAATACTCTCCCTCAAAGAAGAAAATACTCTCCCTCAAAGAAGAAAATATTCTCACTCAAAAAAGAAAATACTCTCCCTCCAAAAAAGTTGTACGAGTATGATAGATAGATTCGTACATTCCACGGAGTTTGCAGTCAGTTGAGAATTTCCAAGTTATTCGTTCATCTCCCCAGAACGACCGTAGTTGCGTTCATAAGATCCAGATAGGCAATATCTATCTCAAAGAATTCAGAAGATCACTGGAGGGGAGGAGGGGGATTATGCTGACCGTGTGGGGTTGCCGTATGCCGCGTCTCCCTCGCCAACGTCAACACCAACGTAGACAGACATGCCGATCTTCGGACGATAGATACATTGATTTGTTTAGCTGGTCGTCCAGAGCAACGAGGGCGTGTGTGTGTGTGTGTGTGGTGTGTGTGTGGTGGTGGTGTTCTCATCCTGCAGAATGCGATGGTCTGATGGCTACGTTGATGTTATTAAGAGAAGGTTTCACAGAGATAAGTCATGTGGGCGCCCGTATCTCGGAAGTATATGTGTAGGTAAATGAGTCTGCATTATCTGTTTACTTTGTATGCATATATATATATATATATATATATATATATATATATATATATATATATATATATATATATATATATATATATATACGTAGATGCATGTATAGTAGATAGATAATTTGCTAACTCATTTACTTACACATATACTTCGAAATACGTGCGCCCACATGCCTTATGTCTTTGAAACCTTCTCTTATTTCAGTTGAAGTTATCTAGGGTGTGTGTGTGTGTGTGTGTTGGTAGGCTCACGTCACGCCATACCTTATTCAGGTGGACATGCCACCTCGCCGCGTACTCTTAAATCTTTTTGCCTAGCGTGCCCCGTAGCCTACACCCTGAATGGTTCATGACGTGTGTGGGCGTGTGTACGTAACGTGCCGTGTGGGCGTGGCGTGTGTGTGTGTGTGTGTGTGTGTGTGTGTGTGTGTGTGTGTGTGTGTGTGTGTGTGTGGTTGCGGCCTCCATTAGTGCCTGCTCTGTGTGTTTTGAATAATTCCCTCTGATTGGAACCATTGCCATGTTATTTACAGACTTCTTCTGTCCTCGCGTCTTGCGTGCGGTCGCCATACGCTTCGTCCCTGCCCAGAAATATTACTTCCCCACCAACATTTCATGACTGTTTTATTCATCACCCCCGGGCGGGCTTTGTGTACACACGCTCTCTAATTCACTTGACGGTCTTCGTGAATGCTATTCATGCTGATTGGGTTTATACATCGCGAAGTGTAGCGTTGTTTGGTGGCGTTCGCAAGACGTGGTCGACGTGTTGATCAACTGTGTGGAAGGGATGGATTGGATGGGATTGGGAAATGGTGAGGGAGGAGGAGGAGGAGGAGGGGTGGTGATTGGTGCAGTAAATTGTTGGCGAATTTTCCTGTCGCGGGTTTTGTCCGGAGGCGTTTTGTCGAGGCAAGCAAGGTGCTCCTGGGGCTGACCAGGAGAAAGGGTTGTATGTGTGTGTGTGTGTGTGTGTGTGTGTGTGTGTGTGTGTGTGTGTGTGTGTGTGTTGGGAGAATCAAAGTGAGTGGGACGGTAGCCACCATATACCCCACCACCTTCCTTCCATCCAGGAGCTGAATACATAGGACACTCATCCCACCATCGTAACGTCACTTATGTTCACTCAACACGTGTGTAACTCCACACACACTCGTTCGTCGTGGGCCGCGGCCACGCCTTAGCACGCGGGACGGCGTCAAACAGGAGTGGTTAAGCTCGAGAGACTGCTCATCCCAGTCATGTAAACTACAGCTTCCCCGTCAACGACTCCTGCTGCACCCTACTCTCCAGGGTGTTCGCCCTCCGTGGCTTCTCCTCCTCCTCCTCCTCCACGAATTAATGATGAGTGACTGAGACGTCAAGACTCACACGAGGATCTTCCCCCTCACTGTTCTCCCAGCCGCTTGTCCTCCACCCACGTCTTCACACAGACCTTCGTACAGTACACCAGCGTCTGACGAGGCAGGCAGCCTGGAGAGGCTTAGTGTAATCGCGTTAATTTCACCCCACATGAAGTGACGTGGGCAAGACATCACAAGTCCCCTAGCAGTAAACTTAAGTATATAGAGTTATACAAAATAGAAATGAATATGAGGCAACGTACAGGTGTGGACTGAGGGGGTCCCATGTATTCAATACATAGACACAAAAGCACAGCATCCATATGTACGGACAGTAGAATACTATATGTATAACTTATGGTACATTACAGGCATTAGCATGAATTAGAGAAACAGCGACACCTCACATCCTTTCATCTATTTCTCTTCTCACCAAAGGGGGTCTCTGTCTCAAAGGTGAAGCGATGAACGCAACAGATTGGAGGTATAATGGTCTCTTTGGCACTCGACCTCCTCCTCCTCCTCCTCCAGCTCCCCCCCCCCCCCCCCACCACCACCACCACCACCCACACACCAACAGACGCCACCCTTGTGCCGTAGTTATTCGTGTGACTCACGTAATTTCGGTAAGGTATCTGGTAAATGGAGTGATAAGCAGTCACAGTGTTCCTCTCCCAAGGGCATGGTGCGGGACAAGGGGTCTGCATTTGAGTCCCCCATCTCGTCCGCTGCCGCCTACCGAGATCCGTTCACTGGGAGATCTGGATCTCGCAACGATGGATGTTATTTAGATAACACATGTGCCCGGTGTGTTTGGGTATGCTGATGATGTCTTATAGCTGGCACCTGCCAGCGAGTGCCATGAGATGAATGTTAGATACTTGCGAAGACTATGGCACTCACTGCAACCTGATTCCTGACTCCAGCAAACGTACACTCGAGTATCTTCTAACCAGGCGGCCTCTGTGGGCAGGTGACGGTTCTTACACCAACCCGCGCCAGACTGCCTTACACTTCATTAGGGACCGAAGACTCTGAACCATTACGAACCAAGTGGGATAATGGAAGAATTCTCTCTCTCTCTCTCTCTCTCTCTCTCTCTCTCTCTCTCTCTCTCTCTCTCTCTCTCTCTCTCTCTCTCTCTCTCTCTCTCTCTCTCTCTCTCTCTCTCTCTCTCTCTCCCCCCCCCCCCCCCCGCCTGGACGCATGGCCAAGAGCGTACCTTCATAACAGTCAAGGTTCATGCCATGTATGGACAAGAATATTCCTCAACTCCGCCGCGTAGTGGAAGATGTGTCGTCAACACACACACACACACACACACAAACCAACACAGTACGTCAAGAGCAAATGGGGTCATTAGTAAGGCACACAGCAAAGAGGCTTCTCTAAGGACTTACTTGGGACGGGTTTGTTCAAGAATTCCCACCTAACATTCTGAAGTCTCTGGGAATCACATGTAAATGATTAAAAGTTAAGAGGGATTAACATCACAGGATTAAAAGTTAAGGGATTAACATTACAGTGTTTCAATGAGGAATTCACGGAATAATAACATAATCATCACAGGTGTCCGGGAAGACGAGGCAGTATCATCCAGTCCATGAACAACACATGCACATGTAATGATATGATCTCAGCTCAGCTGTTGGCCATCTGTTTGATGTATCGACTCTCTTGATAAGCTGTCCACGTTCCCGGCAACACCTGACTCATGAAAGGGAATTATTCATTCAGTTCTTCAGCGCTGAGGATGAATATTTAAACTAAGAAATGACAGGCGGTCTGAGTACGTCATGCATGACAACTGACATTTCTGGGAATGGCCGAGGAGCCATCATCAAGCATATAACTGAGAGGAGATCGAATGCTCTTTGCCTCGTGGGGTAAACACACACACACACACACACACACACACACACACACACACACACACACACACACACACACACAAAGAACTTACGACGCTGAATAATGGATTGTAATGTGGCTCTAGAGACATTTGAGCTCGTGGTAAGGTCACTGTGGGGACGAAGATCCTTCCCTGGTGTGTGTGTGTGTGTGTGTGTGAGTGTGTGTGTGACATTAACAGTCCAGCGCTTATATCATGATATTCATTTTTCCGAGTTACATAATACAGTTAGTGGGATACACTAGTTAGTTATCGTAATGTAATAATACAAAACTTTCGCCCAAGGCGTCTCAAAACTTCGTGGGCCTCCTGGGAGACCTGTCTGTAGACGTAATTTCATTGTGTCTCTTGCACAATTTGCATAACGTCCTTAAGTTCCTTTTGACTTGCTGATGTGGGCGGGGCAAAAGAGGTCAGAGAGCCATGTGTGGAGTGACCTGGAAGTAAAGAGAGCCAGTCCCTGGTTATTTCAGGGTCATATCACATGTGTCAGACGTCTCGTAATGTTGCGCGTTGGATGATGGTCTTGTCGTCGTCGCTCGCTTCGCCGGCTCTTGAACGAGCGTCGTCGCGTCGTTGATCAAGTTGGAAAAAACTCAGATATTTTCTTAATCTAGAACACATACCACACCAGCGTTCTCTAGAATATATACCACACCAGCGCTCTCTAGAACACATACCACACCAGCGCTCTCTAGAACGCATACCACCCCAGCGTTCTCTAGAACACATACCACACCAGCGTTCTGTGGAATATACGATACCATCCCAGCGTTCTCTAGAACACATACCACCCCAGCGTTCTCTAGAACGCATACCACACCAACGTTCTCTGTTGTTACACGGTTCCAGAAAGCATTGTGTTGCCGCCATGATCAGCAAGAAGTGAGATACAGATTGTGCCAGGAGTTAAGAGTCACCATAATGGCCCTCTCGTGCGTCCGTGCGTACGTGCGTCGTCAGGTCACGGACACCAGGTCAGCCGATCCGACCCATAAGTAAAGCTTTACTGTAAACAACGAGACATCGAGCGCCTCAGCCAGTCGCGTCCAGCTTGTTTTCTCATCGTCCGTCGAACCCCACGTCGAAGTACAAGTTTATAAGTACACTTGCTCACGTTCAACTTATGATAAGTTGTGATGGTCGTAGCTTCGCTTTGCCGTAAAGCTTTCCGATCGTCAGCATGATCACCACCCTGCCAGTAATACTGCCTCCCTCACCCCTGCTTGAGTCTCCCCTGCCACTCCACTCCCTGCTGACCCACCTACCTACCCTCACCCGACAGGTCACACCGCCTCTGTCACCCAGTGAACTTTGGAGTCATTACAGGCCTGGCCCAAGAACCATGTTTTTACCATAGGTTTACCTGCCTCTGTCACAACCCGCTGTTGGTTGTCTCTGTCTTCCACGCCTCTCACTCTCCTCCTGTCAAGGAGAAACTTTGACCCAAAATACCATAGCTTTTTAAGGTCTTTTGTCTTTACGGAACGTTTCAACACGTGCCTGAATTCACTTCGGTAACCTTTAAATTCTTTACCTACTCTCAGTGCATCGGGTCTTGCCATAATATATATATATATCTTTATGGGGCTCGTGCAGCGCTCAGGAAACTAGCCACGTCCAACGAGTGGTGCCACAGGTCATAACGTGTAGTATTGCTGTGTGTGCGACTGTGTGGGGAGAGTGCCGGGGCAACTGAGCAGCAGTTGTTCAATGTCTTCATTATGGTAGTTGCATCGTGGGCATGAAGGGTCCTGGGTTGTGTTGAATCTATGTTTGTGTTGGGTTGGATGATGGCCAGAACGCAGGCTGGAGAGTGTGAGTGACTCGTGTATGCCTGGGGAGTGTGGTTTCAGATGGGTGTATGTTTGGTGGGTTGGTGTTTGAATCTGAGTTTAAAAGGGTCTGGTTAAGTGGATGTCAGGTCAGTGTACGTGTTTTCTGTGGGTATGCTGTAACACACACACACACACACACACACACACACATCCTTAGTATTCTCCCAACCCTTATAGCGGGTACCTGTCCATAACGCTTGTGTTTAAGGTTCATTTAACCCATGATTTCAGTGTTGGGTATAACGAGAACCTCCTTCCTAGAATGGTCACCTCTTTTTCTTTTTTTTTTTTTTCTATCCCAGCGCCCTGTGAAGTGAGCACATAAGGGTGGGGTTCGCACTCTCGTAGCACGGACGAATGGACGAGTTAAATTTCAAGCCCCATTTCCTAGGTAACGGAGCAGCCGTCTGCCGGAATAGCCACCTCCCAACACCAGTCACGAATAGGTACACCGGGACCCATTAAATAGGTATTGTCTGCAGGGGGTTTTGCGCGCGCACCCAGGCGCCCTAACTCCCCCCCCCCCCACCCCACCCACCCTCTCAGACCCCTGTACTGTATATGACGGTCACCTCCGTACCAGCGACCGCAACCACATCCCATCCCCCACCACCTCCGACTTGCTATCGTACATAATGGTTACCTTCTCAGTACGGCCATGACTCTCCCCAGCACGGCTACCACTCTGTCTCCTCCATTACCCGGGTACTGTGTGTAATGGTTACATGCCTACAGACCCCAGCGTCTTGAGACCCCAGGGGTGGGGTGCGGGGGCAAGAGTGGGGCTGCAGGGCTAATGGAGGTAAAAGCTCTTTGGCGTGATTTTCTTAATGCTCGGCCATACGTTCTGGTGTCTCCCGTACGTCGCTGGGATTCGTTTTCTCCTCTCGTTCCTCCTTCGGTATTTTCTCCTCATCTTTCGCTCGTGTTTTTTTTTTTTTCATTCTTTCTTTGCTGTGGTTTTTTCACCGTTTTTTAATTTCTTTGTTCCATGCCCAACCGTTTTCTTTTCTAATGTTTTTGTTGTTGTTGTTTTACTTCCTCTAATTTTTTGTTGTTCTTGCTTAATTTTTCTGGTTTATTGTAACATCTTCACTATTCTTTTCCCTCTAGTTTTTATTTATTTTTTGTTTGTATTTACTTTTTCATTGTTTATTGGTTCTTTCTGATGTCATTTCTTGTGTCTCTTGTTTCTTTGTCTTTGCCCAATTTTTTTCCTCCACTTGTTTTGCTTGTCACATCATTTTCCCTGCCTTTCTCTATGAACCTTATCTTTATTCTTCCTCATCCACACCTCTCACATTCACGACTCATTGTCCCCTTCCTCTTTGTCGTATCTTATTCCCCTTGGACGTGATCGCTCTCATCTCTCGCTGCCCCTCCATCTCTCCCGCTCCTTATCTCCTTCTTTATTTACTTCTTATTTGGTCTTCTACCCCCTCCCTCCCCTTCTCCACAGCCTAGCCATCTCTTCCCTCACCCATACCTCCTCCCTCCTACCATTCCCAACCACCTAATTACACTTATCACCACCATCACCACCCACCCAGCGTACCCTCTCCCTCCCTCCTTCCCTCCCTCCCTCCTTCCCTCCCTAAACTCCCCTTCCCCCCCCCCCTTCACCATATTCCCCCCCCCTCACATGCAAAACAGCCCGAAAATTGAGGCAACAGTTAGCCCGACCCTGCAACAAGCTACGGGAACGAGCCAGCGGTGCCGAAGCAGCGTTGCGCCCGCCGTTCACCTCGTATTTCGAAAGTTCCGTTACACCGCCGCGCCCCCTCCAGTCATGCTATAGCATTTCTCATACAACATTTTTTTCCTTGAATCTTTGTAATTGTCGCTGTATGGTCGTTTCTTGCGTTAGGGGTTGACATTTTCGTGTTTTTTTGTGGTGAAGTGAATGTTCTGTTCTGTGTGTGTGTGTGTGTGTGTGTGTGTGTGTGTGTGTGTGTGTCAGTCATGGCGTGAGTGGTTCGTGAGATCTGTTCTGATTCATCTGTGCTCCGGTAATGGTCCTCGAGAGGTTGTATTGTGGTCGAGTTATCTCGGTGGTTCATCTTCAGGTAGGCTTTTCCCTTGTTCGAGACCTGATTCACAAGACACCATCCTGACGGCCTCCCCCTAAGGCATTATATATATATATATATATATATATATATATATATATATATATATATATATATATATATATATATATATATATATATATATATGGTCCTACTACTGCTCTACACGTTTGCCTCAGGCCCTGTGAGTACTCTATCGTCAAAGGTGTTTGTTTCAACTGTGATTCGAGGATCCTGCATCTATTTCTTTCTAGTTAAGATCTCGTAAACACACGCACAAGATCACACTTACCTTCTGTTAATGCTTGGAATACACTCGATCGACTCCATACGCCCGCTCACAAGTCATGATACACACACACACACACACTCACACACACACACACACACACACACACACACACACACACACACACACACTTGTTAGAAGTAATACATGTACACAGCACGTTCACACTTACTTATGCATAAGGCTTTGAACACCCACACGTTAAGTCCTTCCACGTTCTCCCATAAGGCTTCACACGGCACTCAGTAGGCCACACACAAAGCCTCAAGGCTCCCCCTCCCTCGAACCCTCCCCTACCGTCAACGCACTCCACCTCTCAAGTCTCCCCTTCCCTCCCGCCTCCCCCTACCATCAACGCACTCCATCTGGGAGACCGCACCCATCCTCCTCATCTCCCACCCTCACACACCCACAGTCTCATAGCCACCCACCCTCATGCTAGATGACCACCCCTCCCCATACCTATCCACCTCCGAACCCATAAAACCTCACACTCACTCTGCCGTCACCACTCCACCACCACCACCACCAGCAGTCCATTAACACCACAGCGACCACCGCCGGCAGGAGGAGCGCCACTCGGGCATCGAGGCATCAGGCCAGAGGGCCCAGGCGACAGCCACACACATCTGGTGATCAGAGGGATGGCGTCCCTCCCAGCAGAACCTGCTTATCTCCCGTCATCTGCTGTTCCTCCTCCCCTTCCATTACTGTGGTGCATCACCTCTGCTTACCACACGACCCTTACCCACCACCACACCACGACACTCCCTACCCAACTCCTCCTCCTCCTCCTCCTCCTCCTCCTCCTCCTCTTCCTCCTCCTCTTCCTCCTCCTCCTCCTTCTCCTCCTCCTCCTCCTCTTCCTCCTCCTCCTCTTCCTCCTCCTCCTCCTCCTCCTCCTCCTCCTCCTCCTCCTCCCGTCCATCTGGCCATCCACATCATCCCGTAACTCAGACGTTTCCTAACGCGCTTTGCACCACAGGAACCCCCCATGTACCCTCATGGGCTTCGGTCGTCAAGTAAAACGCGACTGAAGCGTCGTTGAGGAGGTGGAGGGAAGCAGGTGCTGAGGGGGAGGACCTGCACCATCGTGGGGAGCGCGGCGGTAATTACGGCCGTACCAACTATAATGATGGTAAAGATTAGATATGGAAATGAGGGAGCCGCCGCCGGGGCACCGTGCCGCTACCGACCACGCTATAATATACCGTGTGGGTCTTATACCGTGGTGCACCTGGTTACCCCGGGCTGGCTGGGGGTCGTCTCTCTCTCTCTCTATATGTATATATATATATATAATATATATATATATATCAGGGACCTGACGTGAGGTTGTGCGGTAGTCAGCGTCCAGGATTTTTTTTTCTAGAGAGAGAGAGAGAGAGAGAGAGAGAGAGAGAATAGGTGAAAAAGATGATAGCATACGCTCGAAATGAAAGGAAAATGGACGTAGGCGAAGGAGTAACTCCGGGTATGGGAGAGGAGGTAAGAAGGGCGTATCCTGAAGGATCTTATCGTCTGCAGGAGAAAGTCTGGATCAGAGGAGAGCGGAGGGGGAGGGTGGAAGGGACAGGAGGGGTGAGAGAGAGGTGGTATACGCTGGCAGGGTAGGGGGGTAGGGGAAGGGGGGGGCAGCGATAGAGGCTAGTTGGGGAAAAGACATAACTCGACTACCCTCAGAGATCTGCTGGGGAATAGAGGATGAATGTTGGAGAAATGATGGGGACACGCCTGGAGAAGCGGAGGTTTCCCAGGAAAGTGAGGAAGTGTGAGGAACGGTTTAGAGAGACGTAGAGTGAAGGTTGTGAGAGCTGGGAGTTAGGTTAGATAAAGGTTTGAAGACTTCAGGTGAGGGTTTGAGAGAAGGCTTTGGTTTGTGAGAGGTGAGAGTGAGGGGTTCGTAGAACTGGGAGAGAAGTTCGGTGTGTAAGAGGGACGAGTGGGACGGTGGAGAGAGAGAGAGAGAATAGGTGAAAAAGATGATAGCATACGCTCGAAATGAAAGGAAAATGGACGTAGGCGAAGGAGTAACTCCGGGTATGGGAGAGGAGGTAAGAAGGCGTATCCTGAAGGATCTTATCGTCTGCAGGAGAAAGTCTGGATCAGAGGAGAGCGGAGGGGGAGGGTGGAAGGGACAGGAGGGGTGAGAGAGAGGTGGTATACGCTGGCAGGGTAGGGGGGTAGGGGAAGGGGGGGGCAGCGATAGAGGCTAGTTGGGGAAAAGACATAACTCGACTACCCTCAGAGATCTGCTGGGGAATAGAGGATGAATGTTGGAGAAATGATGGGGACACGCCTGGAGAAGCGGAGGTTTCCCAGGAAAGTGAGGAAGTGTGAGGAACGGTTTAGAGAGACGTAGAGTGAAGGTTGTGAGAGCTGGGAGTTAGGTTAGATAAAGGTTTGAAGACTTCAGGTGAGGGTTTGAGAGAAGGCTTTGGTTTGTGAGAGGTGAGAGTGAGGGGTTCGTAGAACTGGGAGAGAAGTTCGGTGTGTAAGAGGGACGAGTGGGACGGTGGAGAGAGAGAGAGAGAGAGAGAGAAGAGAGAGAGAGAGAGAGAGAGAGAGAGAGAGAGAGAGAGAGAGAGAGAGAGAGAGAGAGAGAGAGAGAGAGAGAGAGAGAGAATAGGTGAAAAAGATGATAGCATACGCTCGAAATGAAAGGAAAATGGACGTAGGCGAAGGAGTAACTCCGGGTATGGGAGAGGAGGTAAGAAGGGCGTATCCTGAAGGATCTTATCGTCTGCAGGAGAAAGTCTGGATCAGAGGAGAGCGGAGGGGGAGGGTGGAAGGGACAGGAGGGGTGAGAGAGAGGTGGTATACGCTGGCAGGGTAGGGGGGTAGGGGAAGGGGGGGGGCAGCGATAGAGGCTAGTTGGGGAAAAGACATAACTCGACTACCCTCAGAGATCTGCTGGGGAATAGAGGATGAATGTTGGAGAAATGATGGGGACACGCCTGGAGAAGCGGAGGTTTCCCAGGAAAGTGAGGAAGTGTGAGGAACGGTTGAGAGAGACGTAGAGTGAAGGTTGTGAGAGCTGGGGAGTTAGGTTAGATAAAGGTTTGAAGACTTCAGGTGAGGGTTTGAGAGAAGGCTTTGGTTTGTGAGAGGTGAGAGTGAGGGGTTCGTAGAACTGGGAGAGAAGTTCGGTGTGTAAGAGGGACGAGTGGGACGGTGGAGAGAGAGAGAGGAAGCGTAGAGGGAGTGAGGGTCGTGGAGAGGTAGAGGGAGAGCAGTTGGCTCCATAAGGTGGAGGTCGTGGTAGACACGATCGTCACAGTCGACAGCCACGTCCAAGATGGTACCTCCTGCGAGGAACTCTGTGTCTCTGACACACTTGGTGACATGGCAGGGTCAACTCCACCTTGGTGACATGCACAGTTAACTCCGCCAATGACTGATTTAACTTCCGTAAAAGTTAAATTATTTTGTCTCTGTTCCATGTTGAATTTTCATGTTTCGTTCGTGCATGTTTGTTGGCGTTGTTCGTTCCCCATGATGAGTAAAATATCAAAACCACAATGTAACTAGACACCGTAAGTTTCCAGCTCAAAACTTAAAAGGACATTGAGCAAGAATCGGAATGACTCAACGAGGACCTAACGAGGGAATTAGTTAGTCTGCCGTGCACTGGCCCTGCTGGAGCTGACCAGTAGAAACCATAGAAGAAAGGGAGGACTCGCCACCTGTAGACAAAGGGCCCCCGTGGCAGACTAAGGCCCGGCGAGCCATCAGCCACAGCTTCGTAGACTGGCCACAACAGTGTTGTGTGAGTAGTCATGTGGCCAAGAAGTGTTGTCAGTATAAACGGAATTGTTCTCACAGGCGAGAATTAGAGAGAATAGTTCTTAGGTAGCCATGTAAACTCGATGAAGATTTGCCAGGATAAGTACAGATGGTGTCTTGCGAGGGAAGATAGTGTTAGAATACTTCTTATCTAAGCTGTGTAACCGCGACATTTTACCAGAATGAGAGAATACAAGTAATGTTTCGCGCCGAGATAACCCTCACGGCAGTTTAGAAGGCCCGTCACATTGACCGGGGGTCATCTAGACGTAACGAAAGATTCTCCCGCTCGAGGAGGAGGGGAAAAAATTGAATCTACCCAGACCAGATGGAACCATCGATCGCTTCTGAGACGCGACCACGGCCTCCCTCTCTCCCGTCCCTCCTTCCCTCCGCCTGTATCAGCCGTATCGCTCCGGGAGGCAGGATATATATAATTCTGGGGCGTTAGGCCTAGAGACTCACCAGGGCGCGGGCCCGACAGCCTAAATAAACGGACCTGAACACCGCCGTCGACCCTGACCCACAGGAAAGGCTCGGGAGGGTGGGGAGCCCACGCCTCCCAGATCTCACCCCGCGCCTTATATAGCACCCAGACCAAGGCTAAAGAATGGAGGGGGGGCGGCGCCCTCCCCTCCGTACTTTCCCCCTCCGAAAATGTCGACGGGTGAGATAAGGCCACCACGTCCATTACGGACCGACCCGCGCGCGGGTCGATCCGAGAGTGAACTTGGGTACTTGAGGATAAGTGGTGTAGCGCTACTAATTTACCCAACTGTACGGCCTCTCTTAACTTTATAAGTGCCGGGGGCCACTTAAAGGGTCACAAGGTTTTCCTCTTTTTTTTTTCTTTATCCCGAGTGTGTTTTCATTGTGCCTTCCATACGACTGCTGAAGCACATCATATAAAAGGGTTTTGTTTCTCTCTATGCACCCTCCTTCCCCCCTCCTCTTTTACCCCTCTTGTGTATGTAGTACTTCAAGTGTTAATGGCGTCCCAAGATACGCCAGAGTGTGGGAGGGAGAGGAGGAGGAAGAGGAGGGTCTCATTTCCTAGGAAGTACTAAAAAAAGGTCAATATCGTATGGATTCCACGCCACCATCGGCCCTTACGTGTATTGAGGGTTGGAACTGTCTTCCCGCGTGTGGCCCAGCATCCTTTGTGTACGTAGAGTCTCGGAGTGATCTTCATGATGGAGTTAGATAACTATTTTATTTGCATCACCTTCCAGTAATGTTGTAAGGACGTGGCACATACCCCGTGGGCCTGGGCGATGACGGATGCGCGAGCCGTTTTCCAAAGCTTTTCTCTCCCTGTATTGTCACAAAAGAAAACGTGTTGTTTACCCTTCTTTATTTGCATTTGAATGCAAAGAAACTTTGTGAAATCCTTGAGCGCTTGCAGATGAATGTTGCATTATCCTTCTTACCAATATAGACAGATTCTGTGTCCATATGTACATGTGATGTCCTTTTTGTTTGCCATGCCCTTGTGTGTGTGTGTGTGTGTGTGTGTGTGTGTGTGTGTGTGTGTGTGTGTGTGTGTGTGTGTGTGTGCCATGATGCTTATCATGCCCCTGTGTGTACGCACCATTGTTCACCATATCCATACATACAGTTCATTCTGCCCCTCCCTCGTGTTTACCATTCATTGTTGCATGTGCCCTGGTGCTGGAGGTTCAGCCAAGACGGCGATACAGTGGCGTTCGTGTTTCATCTCCCCAGATGTTGTTGCCAAAGACCAGAAGTGTAAAAGCTCTCGAGAACACGTTATCGCGAGCTGGTCCTCGCTTCTGCATCTGCATACACTCGTCTCCCTCCAAATGGAGGAGCTAAGTTGGAGTGAAAATAAATAAATAAATAAATAAATAAATAAATATATATATATATATATATATATATATATATATATATATATATATATATATATATATATATATATATATATATGATTCTGGACGCCGGAGGAACATGTGTGTGCTTTCCGTGGAACTGGACAACCGCATTGACTTCCTGTTTTGGTATTTACTCTTCGGTCTTCAACTGCCAGCTAATTGTAGCCATTTTTCTTGTGCGCCTTTTTTCTTCTCGTAGTTCGACAAATTTTGGTGTGTGTGTGTGTGTGTGTGTGTGTGTGTGTGTGTGTGTGTGTGTGTGTGTGTGTGTGTGTGTGGGCGCCGTAATAAAGTGAGATTAACTTTGGCGACGTCAGACGTATGATCAAGTCGAGGTCCTCTTGACTGGGCTGATGACGAGGAGATGCGCTGAGACTATACAGGATACACTCAGGGGTATATCAGGATACAGAGAGTATACCAGGTTACGGGGAGATTATACCAGGATACCCACAGTATACCAGGATATTCTTAGAGGATACCAGGATGCCGTAGAGTATACCAGGTCACACTTAAGGGTATACCAGGGTGCAGGATATGTCTGGGTATACATTGAGTATACTAGGATATACACAGTATACCGGAAGGTCACACTTAAGGGTGTACCAGGGTGCAGGATATGTCTGGGTATACATTGAGTATACTAGGATATACACAGTATACCGAAATACACTCAGTATACCATAAGCCAATAACACTTCTGACAGAGGCGAGAACTCATATATAACTTTCTTCACAAGATGAGAATAACTATATCTTTCCAGCGAAAGATATTGAAAGAGACTCGACACGGAAGGACTTGTTGTCCCCCTGGGGTGTGTGTGTGGGTGTTGTTGTGTGTGATCTACACTAGCCGCGTCCCACTGGGGTGGTAGTCAGTGTAAAACACTTGGCACACGTCTGTTTTATGGCCGCTGCGCTGGCGGTTTTTATGAGGAGGGGAGGGTCGTCCTTCTGCCTTCAGCTTTACGGCCAAGCGAAGCTCCGAAGACAGAAGCCTGACCGACTTCGTGGCCTCACGAGGAAGGGAAGTTTCCATTCCTCATTTCTGGAAGTCTGCTCTCGAGAGGGGACTGGACCTCAACACGAAGGCAACTCCTGGCAAAGTTTTGATACAAACTCTTGAGTTATTGGTATTGTGTTAGGAAAATGGAACTTCAAGTCGTCGTAGTTATTTTATGTCTTTTTTCGATGAAATGTTTAGAATTTGAGGAATCATAAATGTTTTATTTTTCACTCCCTTTTTTTTTTCCTTTGCCCTTTTAGCTCGACGGTACGACCATCTTACTCAATGGTCGTACTATCGTGCTCAGGGGTTATAAGAGGGAGGAAGAAGTAGTCGCATCCATCTCCAAACTACACCCTCCCGTCTCTTTGTATCCCCCTCCCATCTCCTACTACCCCCGCCCATCTCCCCGTACCTCCTCCCATCTCCACATCCTTCTCCTCCTGCCCCTCTTCGTGCCTAAGCCATTTACACATGGCTTCACAAGGACGTGCCGTACACGATTCAAGGCATCCGTGACGCGAGGCTGGGCGTCGGGCGGGACCACACGTCCAGATAGTCTGGCTAGAGGGAGGAGGACGGCGGTGGAGCGAACCATCCCGACCACCAAACTGAGGAGCGACGCGTCGTCCAGCGCACAAGACACTCGGCCGCTCCTGCAGGCAAAGATCAAGCCCGGAGCAATTCTGTGTGTGTGTGTGTGTGTGTGTGTGTGTGTGTGTGTGTGTGTGTAAAGGGTCCGTCGAAGCCGTAGGCCTTGGTAGTCACCCTCCCTTACCCCCTACCACCACCACCACCATCTTCCCACCTGCTCCATTAGACCCAGGTAGGCCTCCCGACGCCTCCACCTGCCTGCCTGCCATCCCTCTATCGCGTCGTCTTTCTTCCCTCCTTCCTCTCACCAGACGCCCGTGTAGACCTTCTCCTCCCTCCTCCTCCTCCTCCTCCCGACGAAGCTGGTGATTCGAGGTGATAAGTGAGCGTCGTGATACGAGTCCGTGATCCGAGGAGAAAGGGAGGGGGGTGGTGGTCCCAAGTGAGGGCAGCGGAGATGGTCTTTTAGGGTGACAGACGTGATTACGGGGTAGCGAGGATGGTGGGGAGAGAGAGAGAGAGAGAGAGAGAGAGAGAGAGAGAGAGAGAGAGAGAGAGAGAGAGATGAGGAAGATATGGACGAGAGACAGGAGCGCATGCTGACTAGCTTGAAAAGCTAAACCAGAAAGACGGACAAGACAAACGAACTCAGAAACATAGACACACGGACAACTCCTTCCCCCTCCATTACAAATAGGTAATCCCGCGAGGGTCAAACTCTCTCTCTCTCTCTCTCTCTCTCTCTCTCTCTCTCTCTCTCTCTCTCTCTCTCTCTCTCTCTCTCTCTTTCTCTCCGTATGTAGAAATTAGTTTCAAGTAATAACACACAGATCTTACCTACGCATCCATTCACATGACACACGGACGGTTAAAAACTAATGACTTGTAACCTTTTGGTTCCCTTGAGCTTCAAGGAGAACCGTGCCTTTGTCACTGGCGGTAGTGATTCGACAACTTTAGGTATACCACCTCAGAGGTTCGACAGATGTCGAGGTAGTGCGCACGGCTGCCAGGCTGGTGTAAGTAAGGCCTCGAGTGAGGAGAGGAGAGGGAGGGCGCTGGTGCTGGACGGGAGGGGGTTAGGATCGAAGAGGAAAGCCCTCCGAAGGGACGGACGGAGGAAGGAATGGAAGTGTGGGGGGAAAGTTTGTGGTGGCGAGGGACGGCGGTAACGTGGAAGACCGTGGCTGGGGAAGGAAGGAGGGAGGACCCGGGTGAAGGGGGAGGAGAGACTTGAGTTACGAGAGAGAGAGAGAGAGAGAGAGAGAGAGAGAGAGAGAGAGAGAGAGAGAGAGAGAGAGAGAGAGAGAGAGACTCAAACGCGTCAGTCGTAGTTGAGAGATGGAGGCAGGAGGGTGGCACAATACGTCATGTACATTTGAGGATGAGGAGCGCGTGTGCTGGCTGGACGCTGGTAGAGCATTGTGTGGTTTGTGTGGCACTGATAAAGCAGGACGCCGTAACCCTAGCGTCAGTCAGATCCATGATAGTGTGTAATCTTGGTCAGGTGCTCGGCATCATGGCGTCGCACACCTTCGCGGTGATGTAGGACATTGCCACACATCAAACTCACCCGAAAACTCTCATTTGGTAGACGTACCACACACACACACACACACACCAAGGCTCAAAAGTTGTTGTCAATGAAAACACAAACATTCTTCATCTAGTCTTCTTAAGTACCTGAGATCCCAAACGTGCAAATAAAGTAACTAGTTACTTTATCTAGTTACACATGAGATAAATGGGGAAATAGTCATAAAAAGTATAGCTAATTCAGTCAAGTAAAGAAATATAAAAGTAAAGTATAGTTGTCCCTTCTTTTTACAGTTCCCAGACTAGACCTGCATGTGGCAGCCACTCTCAACATTATCAAACACGTCAATTACATTAACCTGCATATTCTAAGCGTAATGAGACTTCATTTGGGGAGTATCTGTTTCCAGTTAATGGTAGTGATCAATCCAGCAACAGATCACTGGTTTACAGGCGAGGAAGGACACGACGAAGCCAGACATCACATAAGTTGAAGAATGTGGCACAGACCACTGCAGTCACCTGGTCGTGTGTGTGTGTGTGTGTGTGTGTGTGTGAGTGTGTGTGTAATTACCTTTCTAACAGTAAGGGAAGGGAGTTTCACATGCGTGGGACCCCATCTTTGTACTATACATGGAGGAAGTTGTACACTCATAGGGCCCCATCTGTATGTGTGTGTGTGTTTCAGGTTTTCAGTGCTCGAGTGGTCTGTCTTGCCTGAATCACCTTCTCACAGTACTCGAGGGACATTGCGTTAGCCGTGGTGTTAAGTACCTGAGCACGGCGCTACGACCCTTAAAGAGGGACCGACTACCTGGCCAAACGCCAAGGCCCTCGTGCCTCAGGGCCTCACCGTCGTGCTCAAGGAACCAGTCGTTGGGTCAGGTAGGTACGTGGATGGACGGCTGTCGCAGTTCGTAAAGTCGTAGTTCGTAACGTAGTAGTTCGTAAATTAGTAGTTCGTAAAGTCGCAGTTCGTAAAGTCGTAGTTCGTAAAGTCGCAGTTCGTAAAGTCGCAGTTCGTAAAGTCGTAGTTCGTAAAGTCGCAGTTCGTAAAGTCGTAGTTCGTAAAGTAGTGGTTCGTGAAGTCGTAGTTCGTAAAGTCGCAGTTCGTAAAGTAGTGTCGCTCAAGGAGACAACATTTGTTATGCCTTAGCGCCTGACACTCGAGGTGACATCACTCCCTACTGTGTCTCAACCTTAGAACACAGAGTGGATATCGCTATTGTTGTGTCGTCAGTTCAGAGCACTGAGAGAGAGAGAGAGAGAGAGAGAGAGAGAGAGAGAGAGAGAGAGAGAGAGAGAGAGAGAGAGAGAGAGAGAGGCACACACACACCCCTATTGTTGTGTCGTCAGCTCAGAGCACCGAGAGAGATACCCCTATTGTTGCGTCGTCAGCACAGAGCACCGAGGGAGACATTCCCCTATTGTTGTGTCTTCACCTCAGAGCAGGTCTGAGTGGCCGTCGCTATTCTGGCGTCCGAGGGAGGCGCGTGTCTGAGACCAGCCAGCCAGGCAGAGCCCCCTCGAAGCAGTAAACGTGCGATCGTCGGTAGCGATTGCGACTCGGTCAAAGACAGACGGAGGCGCGCGGGGCGAGTCGCACTGCAGACCAAGGCGCTTTGTTGACGCGGCCGTACGGTAGAGGGAAAGGGAGAGACGCGCTGAGGGCGTTATCGTGTAGGAAGGATGATGAATAACAGGCTTGCGAGGATGGATATTCTTCCTAATATGTTTTACACATTCATCAGGACCGCCAGTCGCGTGCATGAGAAATAAGGGGCCCAGGCCTTTCGCGTGGGATGGCTTGCATGTTGACTAGGGTCCGCAGGCCCTTCTCTGCATGACGGGATTAATGGCCAGCGTTAGCGGGAGAATTTGCATGGACCGAGGCAATTTACGTTTAGCCAAAAAAAAAAAAGGAAAAAAAAAAGAGTTCTCCAAGATATGTATGCAACACTCTAAAGAGATTCCCTAATTGTTCATCCAAAAGCGTCTGCGGAGGGAGTCGGCATTTTGTTATGGTGGTCGCACAGGTTCTTGGAATAGAGGGAGGATGATGGCGAAATCCTCGTGGAGCTTCAGTCTTAAGGTCTTCGGTTCGTCTGAATAATACATCAGACGAAGCATTTGACCAATGGTTGTGGGTGCGGGGTACCACCGGACATGGCTGGAGAGAGGTTGGTGGAGGCAAGTATAGGGCGTACTGTGGGTACCTTTTGTAGTGGGGCAGATGCATCTCTCTCTCTCTCTCTCTCTCTCTCTCTCTCTCTCTCTCTCTCTCTCTCTCTCTCTCTCTCTCTCTCTCTCTACCCCCCTGGTCGGTACAGTCTTTTCTTGCCCCATCCCAGTCTGTGCACAGGAGGGAAATGTTCAGCGGCGGTGTGTACCCAGGAGGCAAGGTATGTTTGCTTGCACGTCTAAGTGGGTTCGAAGAGTCGTGTTGGTGCATCGTCTTCAAAAAAGAAGTTCGTAAAGAGTAACTTGTGTGGTTAGTGTGGGGGGGTCGTGCGACGGTAGCAGCATATACACCCATATGCTTCACTCAGGGCAGCCTTATGCCGACGCCAGACCCCAGGTTCGTATTAAGTGTAAGTGAACTTTTCGACTCCTGGGGCCGCATGTTTCATAAAGTGATTCACGGGAAAAAGAAAAAAAAGTGAGCTTTAACCCTTACATGAATGACTGTAGTGCTTCCTCAGCGTTGATGACGATTCGTCTCGTGAATGAAATGAGAGAGAGAGAGAGAGAGAGAGAGAGAGAGAGAGAGAGAGAGAGAGAGAGAGAGAGAGAGAGAGAGAGAGCAAACATTGTTTACTCGACTTTTCATTCATGCTTTGCGTCTGGGTCCGTCGTACACGCGAGTGAGCGAGACACAAACCCTGCGACATTTTTAGCCAGACATTTGGCAGCGAGGCGTCCACCAGAGGGCATCTGCCCGGCCAGCCTCACTATAAATCACTTTACCTTTTTTTCCCCCCACGTGAGTAATTTTCTGGGAAATTTGATCCTCGTAAATGCTTTAGTAGGAGGAAGAGGAGGAGGAGGGAGGAGGAGTGGTGGCTCAGGAGGAGGAGGAGGAGTGGTGGCTCAGGAGGAGGGAGGAGCGGTGGTGGCTCAGGGCACGTAGGAAATTTCCATTTCAGGCAACAGCTTCAGACGGGGTTGATGCACTGGCAGACAGACGCGTACACCAAACTCTTAATGACTTAGGGTATTTGAAGAATATTTTCCCTTTCCTCTTATGACCGTATAAAGTATAGATTTACTGTTGGTCTAAAGACGCGATGAATATCTCCAACACTTATCTAAGCACACATCCGAAGCCAGTGTGTGTATACATACACTGCTGCCTTTCATTATAGGTAGTGGTGAATTTTTATGAATGTATATGAATATGCAGGCATGCACACAGCGACGCGGGGTTGTTGGGGGGGGAGGAGGTTCTTGGCACGGAAGATGAACCTCAAGTGGCTCCCGTCACGCATCTCTGCTTAAGCTGTACTGTTGACCTATTTAAGCACGACGGTACGACCGTTGAGCACGTCGGCACGACTCTTGAGCACGACGGCAAGACTCTTGAGCACGACGGCAAAACCCTTGAGCACGACGGTACGACCGTTGAGCACGACGTACGACTCTTGAGCACGACGGCAAAACCCTTGAGCACGACGGTACGACCCTTAAGCCTGACGGTACGACCCTTAAGCCTGACGGTACGACCCTTGAGCACGACGTTAAGATCGTGGTCTTTTAACTGATCCATGAAGATGTGGACCGAAGCCAGGCCTTCATACCGGAGCCTCAAACATTTGTTATGGGAATAAGGCGAGACATATAAAGCCACATTAGTCTCCTGTCTGTTAAGTTATTGAACGTGTGCCTTTACTCCAGTAAATCTTCTTTGAATATTTTGGTCGAAATCTTTAAAGAAATATGGAAGATCGTTATAAGAGTCGTGCTTTTAAGATAACCATTTAAAGTAACTTGATTTCACTGTAAAATCGATTCATGATGAAAGCAAAATATGCTCACCTGGTCTCGACGGTGTGGACATGCATCTACGACACTCGTGATGCATGCAGTCACCACGACTCATTCATGTTGAATATCCCTCTATCCTAATGCTTTCTACGTAAGTTAGCTTCTGTAGAAACTTCAAGCATGAATTAGAAATTTGGTTTTGCTTGTGAAAAATAGAGAGTTGATCATATTGCTTCTTAAAACCCTCCAGATTTTATATTTTTTTCTGTGACATTCAGTGCTCATGTTGGCCTTGACTGCATTTGGAATCACCTCGAGTTTGATGGAGTAGAGTTACCCTTCTGTCATATGGAAATGGTGGATGATGAAGTGCTTGACCGATGTGTGTTATGCGCTGGTTGAAATTCTTGTTATATTTCTTCCCATTCATTATTTATCATCACCATTTTCTCTTATTTTCCTCTCCTGCTTCTCTTGCTCATCCCCACCACCTCAGTCCTCCTCCTTCTTATCTTTATTTCTCTTTCCTCTTCTCTTTTTCCTCCTCTTCCTTCACATCCTCTCCCTTCTCTTCTCCCTTCCTTGTCTCATCTTCTTCCTCCTCCTCTTGTTCTCCCTTCTCCTTCATTTATCATCCTGCTCCATCTCCTCCTTTATGGAAGAAATGAATTTCTCGCGGGATTTTCCTACGACAATCGCCTCGAGCGATCTGAGGGACTGGCTTGTTCCGTGTCACTGTCTTGTGTTGCATGTTGCGCTCCCTGGGCAGACCTGTGTGGGGAAGCTGCGTCGAAACACTGTGTTCGTGAACCTTCTCAAGCACGACGATACGACCCCCGACTACAGCGGCACGACCCTTAAGCATCAACTGTACGACCCCCGACTACAGCGGCACGACCCTTAAGCATCAACTGTACGACCCCCGACTACAGCGGCACGACCCTTAAGCATCAACTGTACGACCCCCGACTACAGCGGCACGACCCTTAAGCATCAACTGTACGACCCTTGAGTACGACAGAGTGATCACTGAATACGATGGTACGACCCTTAGGCGCGACGGCATGACGTATTTAAAGCACAACAGTGATCCTTTGAGCACGACGGTGTACGATCCTTGAGCACGACTGTACGACCCTAGGGCATGACAACTTGACCACCTGACATTTTTTTCCTTTTTTTTTTCTTACACTTAAAGAAAGTCAGGTCAAAGGTTATACCTAAGGGTCGTGGCGCCGTGCCTCGCATGAGGTCCCAAGATAATACCACCACTTGTAATACTTTCAGATTTTTCCGCGGAGGATCTCGCGTATTGTTCATCATCCTTCGCTTGTGAATACCTTCTTATATCCTCACATTGTCGAGTTTCTACGAGTTATCTATATTTCTTTCTTTATATCAAGTGTGCTGCACCATCTTCCAGGATGATGGCAGAGCTGGACGACGTTGATTGATGGTTCTAAAGTGCGGGGTGTGCGGGGTGGGGTGTGCGGGGTGTGCGGGGGGTGTGCGGGGTGTGCGGGGTGTGCGGGGTGTGGCGGGGGTTCGAACCTGCGATATACCGCGTCAGAAATGCGAGAGTGCAATCTCGTTCGTCAGCTCGGGGTCGGGTACTGTGTATGAAAGGGGTCGATGTAGCGTGGCTCAGCTGTAGGGACCAGCTCGTTACGTGAGTACCTCTCACTGTTGGTCTCTGTCCTATTAGTGTTGGTCTCTGTCCCATTAGTGTTGGTCTCTGTCCCATTAGGGTTGGTCTCTATCCATTTGAAATTACCTCAACATCAGATCTTCAGAGATACGTACCATAAAGATATATACACATATGATAGTTGTATTTTACTCGACAGCTCTGTATTCCATATCCTGGAAATGTGGTCTGTCGCCTGGAACTCGTATCATACACGTCAAATATGAAGCATAGAATGTACAAGATATTCCTGGAGGATTCCAGTGGGTGGCTGGAGACTCTGTAGATTCCATGGGATTTCCAGGGACTTGTGGAAGTAAAGTCAGCTGGGCGCGTAGGGTTCACGCTTCCAGCCCGGGGGTCTAGGGGGGGCCCAGAGTGGTGCTTCTGATGTCGAGGTGGGGCAATGTTGGACGTCGTGTGATGGGAATGTATACAGTGTGTCGTCTTCTTGCTCTTCATTATAACCTGAGATACAATGACCATCATTATCATTGTCACCATTATCATCATCATCATCATCATCATCATTATCATCATCATCATCATCGTGGTCATCATCATCATCCAGCCTCGTTTATGGATCTTCATACGAGTGATTATCACCAGGCTCCAAACACCTCGACGTAAACACACTTAAAACCCCCCTTTGAAGCGCGTCCCTCTGACCTCTGACCTCTGAGGGTCACAGACCCGACGGTCAAAAAGCTCATTCGTGTAGAACACATGACCCTCCCAAGGGAGCATGGGAGGAGGGTCCAGATGCCTCGGTAATGTACATCCCGAAGTGCTGGAAAAGGCGGGTGACATGCCTCCACCAGAAAGAAAATGAGAACGTTCAAGTAAATGGCATAAATACAGGAAAATAATCCCATAAAAGCCGAGGAAAACTTGCAATGAGACGGATGTTATCAAGAACGCCGTAAGTCAGGAACCTCGAATTTATGAGGAGGAACGAGTTACCTGGGCAGGGAGAGAGAGGAGAAAAAAAAAAAGAGGAGTGGTATATGAAGAGAAGGAAAATGGGAGTCGGGTTGCCGGTGGAAGATTATGAAAGAAAATCTTCCGAGATCGTAAAGGGGAATCGAAGTATGAAATTGAAGAAGCGAAAAATGTGTAAGATACGAGTGAGTGAGTTAAACAGAAAGTGAAATACGAAAATATTCCTACTTATTTGCGATTTTTCGCAGCTGGATGAAGTGATGATGGAAGGGGGTGAGGGTACTTACTGCTGGGTGGATGAAGGGCTGGGTGTGACAGTGGTACTCTATTACTGGCTTCAGTGTTACCACAATACTGTGTACGCACATGGTGGTGCGTGAGGTGTTACTTGGTGTGACAACGGTGACGAGTATCGATGTAACGTCTTGTGGTTACGTTGCCAACAGCTGTATTACTGATACAGTAAGGTATTGTATTATGTTTATTACTTGTATCGTCGTGTACCATTGAAGACGACGGTACGACGCTTGTGTACGACGGTAAGACCCTTGAGCACGACGGTATGACCCTTGAGCACGACGGAACGACCCTTGTGTACGACGTTACGACCCTTGAGCACGACAGCACGACCCTTGAGCACGACGGCACGACTCTTGAGCATGACATCCTCGGCTTGTCTGTGGCTGGAGCCTAACAAGCCCTTATTCATAAGTGAACTACGTAGCTATACACAGTGTTCAATGCCTTCATTCATCAACGAGTTAAGAATAACGTTAACCCTGAAGTGTCGGACCTGACGCACCCAGACTTCACAAAAGGTGTGGGGAAACGTGAAGATGTTAGCAGCAAGGCAGGAGAGTTGGTCCACAGGACATTACCATCAGCCATGGTGAAATTACAGACATTATCTCTTTCGTTAATTGTCATGATGGAGTGGGACGACCCCGCACAACACATCGACTGATCTGTGGTTAACGAATGTTTGATAACACGTAGACATACGCTCGTCACTGATAATTGTATATTACACAGTTGAATTATCTTTTAGAATCTTAATTAAACATAAACATGTGTTCATCAGTGATAATCATATTAAACAGTTGAATTATCTCTTACAATCTTAAGTTTTAAAGATTTGATTGATTTATAATGGATATGTTTCAAACAGATATATTTATCTTTAATATTTTAAGATATTTGGTAATTTTATCACAACAAAACCAAAACAAAAGGATAGATTTATCATAAACTCATACTCTAACCAAATGGTTATATATTTACCCGTAGCCGATATGTTTTAGGTAGATATACTCAGCACTGGAACAAGGACGAGGATTGAAAGGGTGATTCTAATTGGTTGTTATAGCCTAACGGTGGTGACCTTAATGACCCCCCCCCCCCCGGCTGTTGAGCAGGTTAATGCCTTGGGCTAATCAACCAACCAAGCAACCAACCAACCAAGGTGTAGGCTTCTCGTTATACTCCCTCACAGTATATGATCATCATGGTTGGCTGGTGTACTGCACCAGGTCTGTTATTAAACGCCCACGATGACCCCGAGGTCACCTTGCCAGTGACCTCTCTGGTTAAGCCTTGATTCACCGCGCTGTTTCACGCGGCAGAGAACGTGTTCCGAATGGCTATCTCATCCATGGGACATTAAAGCAATATAATGCTGCATGAAGACGAGGATGATAACGAGGAAAGAAAAAAAGAAAAAAAAAAGAAAAAAAAAAGAGCAGTTGGAATCCTTCAGCAAATGGTGACTAATATGATTTTTTTTTGGGGGGGAGAGGATTCAGTTTACGACCTGAATTTATCCTCTTGATCTCGGAGATACGACCCTCAGACACGAAGTTACGACACTTAAACACGACGGTAAAAAAAAAGATGGTATGATGGCTAGGCCATCGTCTCCAAGGGTCGTACTCAAGGGTCGTACCGTCGTGATCAAGGGTCGTACCCTCGTGGTCAAGGGTCGTACCCTCGTGATCAAGGGTCGTACACTCGTGATCAAGGGTCGTACCCTCGTGATCAAGGGTCGTACCGTCGTGATCAAGGGTCGTACACTCGTGGTCAAGGGTCGTACACTCGTGATCGAGGGTCGTACCCTCGTGATCGAGGGTCGTACCGTCGTGATCAAGGGTCGTACCGTCGTGATCAAGGGTCGTACCGTCGTGATCAAGGGTCGTACCGTCGTAATCAAGGGTCGTACCGTCGTGATCAAGGGTCGTACCCTCGTGATCAAGGGTCGTACCGTCGTAATCAAGGGTCGTACCGTCGTAATCAAGGGTCGTACCGTCGTGATCAAGGGTCGTACCGTCGTGATCAAGGGTCGTACCGTCGTAATCAAGGGTCGTACCGTCGTGATCAAGGGTCGTACCGTCGGTTGACGGGCTTACCAGTCTCAAGAATTACGTGACCTCTTGACCTTTCGAGAACACTCGGCCACATGATGAAGAACATCACGTAGTTCTTCACCTGATGAAGAACACCACCTAGTTCTTCGCCTGATGAAGAACATCTCGTAGTTTTTCGCCTGATGAAGAACATTACATAGTTCTTCGCATAGTGAAGAATACTACGTAATTACTCTCGTGATGAAGAACATCACGTAGTTCTTCACCTGATGAAGAACAGTACCATAGCTGTGCACGCGAGGAAGAGCGTGTAACACAGTTCTTCTTAACGCGATGAAGAACAATCGGATAGTTCATCTTCACCCGTTGTTGAACACTCCCAACATTTTGTTCCCATGAAGAACATTTGTTCTATAACAAGTCTGAACGACCTGTTTAAGCGGCAGTGTTATGGGCAGAGTCACTGCGATTGCCAGTGACGTCATAATGGCCATGAGAGGAAAAGGGAAGATAAAAATTGAATGACAATAGACATGAAAATGAGCACTAATGACATCACTGGATAGTTTTTTTGGCCCCCGTGTTCTCTCACTGAACATTTCCTTGACCATTCTCAGGTTAAAGGTTCAGTTTTTTCTCTCTTTTTTTCTCTTTTTCTTTTCTAAATCTTGATTACATCATTTAATTGAAATCTGGGGTTCACTGACTTGGCGAGGAATGAGACCCTGTTTTCTGTGAGTTAAGGAGATGAGAATCAAGTGAGTAGAAATAAAGGTTTATAGGAATACGAGAGAGAGAGAGAGAGAGAGAGAGAGAGAGAGAGAGAGAGAGAGAGAGAGAGAGAGAGAGAGGAGAGAGAGAGAGAGAGAGAGAGAAGGTGCCATTAATGTGTCTGTGAAAACCATTGCTGTTTTTTTTTTTCTGTATTTGCCCTTGAGTTTTTAATGACCGTTTGGATACGAGACTTGGATGATGAATAAAAGCTCAGAGGGTGATACAAAATACAGCCACAGTGACGCAGGCTGAATGTCTCCCTTTGTCGAGAGCAAAGACGAAAGTTGTTAACTTGAAACGCAAATTATTAAATCTTTGTAGCGTAAGCTCTTAACTTGGTACGTAAGTTGTTCATTTCTAGGATGTCGAAGTTGTTCTCTCGGGTCGCGGACTGTTAACACCTGGGACGTAAAGTTGTTGAATTTCGAGGACTCTGGAAGTTGTTAACTTGAGACGCGGGTTGTTTGCGGATGAGACGTAGGAAGTGGAACAGGTAAACACCACGTAGCTTCCCAAGCAGACGACGGTATGACCTTTGCACATGATGGCCTGACCTTTTACGTGACCCTTATAAGGGTCAGGTCGAAAGCCATGCCATCCTATATAGCCAAGAGTCGTACCCTCGTAGTGAGGGGGGGTCAAATCGTCGTCCTCTGTTGTTCGTGACGTACGTTATTGATTCGTTATCAATACAAGTGTAATGCGCTTCAATACATGACACGAGATGTGGCTCCACGAGTGTAGAACTCCCTCCCCGTGCAGTACAAGAGATGGGGCACCACGACTGTAGAATCCCTCCTCTAACAGTACAAGAGATGGGGCACCATGACTGTAGAACTCCCTCCTCTAACAGTACAAGAGATGTGGCTCCACGAGTGTAGAACTCCCTCCTCGTGCAGTACAAGAGATGGGGCACCACGAGCGTAGAACTCCCTCCTCTAACAGTACAAGAGATGGGGCACCACGAGCGAAGAACTCCCTCCTCTAACAGTACAAGAGATGGGGCACCATGACAGTAGAACTCCCTCCCCGTACAGTACAAGAGATGGGGTTCCACGAGTGTAAAGCCCACCCCTCACGTACAGTACATGTAATTAATTACACAAACACGCACACGGCTGAGAGAGGGATTGGGCACGTTCATACGCGAAGTAGAACAACGGAAGAGATAATGAGGATAGTTGAAACACTGGTGGACGGGGACGGAGGAGGAGGAGGCCTGGATAGGGGCGTGATGGAGGGAAGAGTGAGGGAGAGGGTGTGGTGGTGTAGCGCGCCCTTGAAGGAAAGACATCGCGGGAGGGATGGTCTTGGAGGAAGGGAGGAGCAGTGAAGGGAAGGGTACTACAGGGTTGAGGGAGTGGGAGAGGTGAAATTCTAAGGGTCGTGAGGCAGTGCTGGGTGACGGAGGGAAGTGTCGCGTCGGGAACTGCTATAGTGGAGGGCAGTGGACGAGAAGAGGGAGGAGGGAGAGGCAGGAGGGTGGTGAGGAGACAATGTCACCGGAGAAAACGCCGGCTGGAGGCCACAGTCTCATTGTGTAGAAGGAGAAACTTGCACATCATCCTCGGGGCTGAGGAGAGAGAGAGAGAGAGAGAGAGAGAGAGAGAGAGAGAGAGAGAGAGAGAGAGAGAGAGGAAGTCCTCTGGAGGAACGGCGTCTTAATGGGTTAATTCATACCAGAACACAGGGGGAATAGTAAACCCAGGAACAGTTAACCTGACTATGAACTCATGGTTGTTCTTGAGGGTGAGGCGGGGCGGTGAGGGAGGCGGTGATCATGTGAACCCCTTCATCCTCCTCCTCCTCCTCCTCCCAGCGAGGTACGTTGACGGTCTGAGTCCATTATTGTATATCTTTTTTTTTTTCCTCCCGTGGCTTTGAATTTCAAGGGCAGCCGGTTCTCAGGAGAAAGCTAGGCGCCGCCGCCACTGCCCTGGAAAAACCTTTTTGTACGTCTCGTCTCTACGTAGCTCCTGCTGGCGAGGAGGGGGGATCTGCTGCTGCGCGCGCGCACGGCGACAACCACATCCCTCACCCCTCCTCGTCGTCGTCCTCCTCCTCCTCCTCCTCCTCCTCCTCCTCCTCGACCCACGACTCGTAGGGCACGTTGTTGCCCGGCTCTGCCTGCCCTAGGTCATTGGTTCTCTACGAACGTTGGAGTGATGTGATGGCGGTGCAGCCGTGGTGTACGGCGCCCCTCTGGTGGGCGACCCGAGGCGATCAAGTTCATCGCGCGCCCGAGGCTGGTTTGGTGACCATCATTTCAAAAAAGGTCTCTCGGTATCCTGACGTGTGGGACTGGGCTGTTGTGTGCAGCGCTTGGCACCCTCTCCGATGATTTTGCTTGAGGGTCGACCCTATAGCCAGCTCTGTGTTAGCGATCTGTTACCTCGACGCTGCGCTATGTTCACGGGTCTACCGGTGTTCCCACCTGAACACAGGCCTGCTCTGTGCTAGGGGCGCCTGACCCCGAGAATGCTTTCACCACAGGGAATCTCTAGATCTCTATAACTTCGGAAGCTTCGGATAGCCCGACGGAGACCATCACAAGAACGTTAGGGGTAACGAAGGATGGGGCGTGATCAGGTAACTTTGAGTCAGTCGAGATGGTCTGCACACTACCGTGTTGGTCGAGCGCTCACTCCAACACCCGTGGTCCTCTGTGTGTGTGTGTGTGTGTGTGTGTGTGTGTGTGTCGGATACGTATTTGCGTTTACCAATCTGTCTTGTCTGTATAAGGAAGGCGCTGCTGCTGCTGGGGACGGAGAGAGGTTAGCAATCACGAGGGAAAAGCTGGAGTGAAGTGAGGCGAGTCTGTTGCGTTGAAGTCGCCGGTCATCTCTGTACGTACTGTGGTCTACCAGTGTTCGTTTTCTTTATCTTATTCTGATCTGGTCCCTCCCTGTAGTGCGTCAAAAGGTTATTATCAGTTTCCCTGAACATTTTGTAATAATTCTCTCTCTCTCTCTCTCTCTCTCTCTCTCTCTCTCTCTCTCTCTCTCTCTCTCTCTCTCTCTCTCTCTCTCTCTCTCTCTCTCTCCATCCTCTTACCTTCCGTAAGTTCGCTTTTTGTTTATCCGTTTCCTTCCGTCCTCAGTCTTGTTCTCATTTTCATTCCCTCTTCCTCGTTCCTCCTTTTTTTTTTTGCTATTTTCCCTCCTTCCATCTATGTCCCTTTTTCTTGTTTTCCATCTTTTTTCTTGTCTTTATTTTTCCCCACTTCCTCCATGCCTCCATCTCCTTCCTCCCCTCCCTCTACATATCTCCCTCAAACATCCCTGTCCCTCCCTCTCACAACCTTTCTTTTCTCTCCGTCTTTCTCTCTCCGTTTCCCTCATAACTTCCCTCCCTCCCTCCCTCCCTCCCTTCCCCCGCCCCGCCGGAGCCACAGTAGCAGCAACATTACAACACTTGGACCGTCTCCCACAACTCTAGTGTCAACACTCACTCGCTGGCAACACAATGAGGCCGCTGGCCGCCTTCACCTGCCGCTCCCGGTGTGTGTGTGTGTGTGTGTGTGTGTGTGTGTGTGTGTGTGTGTAATTACCTCTCTGTACTGTACGGGGAGGGACTTCTACACTCGTGTGACCCCCCCCCCCCCCCATCTCTTGAACTTTTTCTACAATCATGCGATTTCTTCGCCTGTGTGCTTGTTCACATTCACAGTGTCATCATTCAGTGTACAGCATTCATGACCAGTAAACAAGGACTGATATACATCCCTTCCAACCAGTCCCTGGTTGCTGCTGCCTCCTCTGAGGATCACTTTGCTGTTGACATCATTACACTGGTTCAAAAACTTAACGGTTGTGAGCGAATGAGCGAATCACACCTTATTTTTCCCTTCTTCCATAGTGGAAAAATCCATGGCCTCTAACCTCTCTATGGCCTCTTGACCTCTCGCAGTAACTTGGCTCTCTTGATTCTGGGAATCTCTCCTCTGGACCTCCTCTATTATTTCTTTGTGGGTATTTAAGTCTGGTAACCAGACTTGAGGAACTTATGATAGTCCCGGCCTAATATGCGATGTGAACAATTTGCTGCAGATTTCCTTATCTCTGTTCTGAATTGACATTCTGCTAGTAGGCAACAGATAGCTCGTCTTCTTTATTATTCTCCTAAGGTTAAGCTCATTGTCAATTCCCAAGTGCCTCTCGCACACAGATTCACGCAACTCATTTCCTGCCAGATGATGTTCGTATCGAGTCCTTCTTTCACTGTGTCCCAACCTTTGCATTTAATCGGTTTAGATTCTTATCACTCGTGTACCAGACCAACCGGAGTTTGACTATGTCCCCTTGTAAGGTGGTGCAATCCTCATCCACTCTTTTCTTCTCTCATGACCTTAGCGTCATCCGCAAAATTTCAGATGTGATTGTAACATTTCTGACGAGAGATCTACGTGGATCAAAAGGGGCGATGGTTCCAGTGCCGAGCCCTGTGGTACACCAGTGGGAACACCCAATCCGTTTTGAGAAAGCTTCTCTTGACACACGTCCTTTGTCCCCTTCCACTACGGTGAGTTTCTCTCCATCGAATGAGTGTCTTCCTTATTCCTGCTCGAAGATCCAGCTTGTTTACTATTCCCCTTGTGTGGTACACTGTCACATCCACCTGACCTTCTCTCTTGTGTCAAACAAAGCTCACTCTCTCATAGACATCCAATCGAAGCCGTCCCTCACTTAGGTCGTTTCTCCTTTGCAAGTAGTCGTCCATTCGCTCTCTGATTACCTCTCCCAGAATTCCACCGATCACCCTCGTCACAGAGACTGGTGTGTCGTTCATCGAAGCCTCCCTGGTCTTCTCGCTTGAAGTCGGGTGCCGCCTTTGCCCTCATCCACTCCCTGTGGTTCTTTACCTTCCCCCCAGCAACCCTCGGACAACATTTCAAGCGCTCAGTCAAGCGTGTCTTCAGGACGTATGGAGAAACTCCATCAGAACCATGAGCCACCTTATATGTGTCGAGACCCTTGAGTATTCTAGGGATTTTCTGGTCTTTTCTCTCAGACGTCCTCCGCCATTCCGTCTCACTGGTGTTGGGACAGCAATATCTTCCATCGTGAAGTCACTGTTGACCGTGTCCTTCGGTTCATCACATAAACCTTGCGTCCCCGACATCTCGACCTTCGAAGTCCCTTAATCTGATGAGCTGCTCTCTAACTGACAATGTATTCCCATTGAATATATGGAAAGGGTTTCCCATGATCTCCCTGCCTGGGTCACCAGCACAGGTCAGATCAGTCCTTCCGTGTTCATGATATTCATGTCAGAGGTTTTATCTGTTCCTCCTTTCTTAACCTCATGTGGTTATTCTTTGTTCTCTTGTACCATTCCAATGCTGCCTGGCTGGAGTACCCCTCGTGTCTCCTCCACAGTACATCCTTAAACCCTTTCATTCTTTTTTTTTTTTGTAGCTTTATATTGCTACCTGTCTCTCTCTCCCTCTTTCTCAGTTTGAAGTTGTTTTTATTTTTTCTCTCTCTTGTGTGTGTTTGTGTTTGTTTTTGTATAGCCTTGTGTCTGTGTCTGTCTACCTTCTTGTGTGTTTATTTGTCTATATATGTCTTTGTGTTTATGTGTGTATGCTTCTGCTTTTTGTCGTACTGTCTCTTGTTGTGTGTGTGTGTGTGTGTGTGTGTGTGTGTGTGTGTGTGTGTGTGTGTGTGTGTGTATTTGTTTTTTTATTTGTATATCTTTATGATAAGAATAGGCGTGCGCATGCACTTGTGTACACCTATCACGTACTTCAGTATATATATATATATATATATATATATATATATATATATATATATTCGAGTCAGACACTTCAGCAATCATACATCTATTGAATGTTAACATGACAGCGGAATACGCACACACACACACACTTACCACCGGTTGATCAGTGTCCATGCAACACAACAAGACCATATGCGTCGGTAAGTGTGTACCCGGGCAGGCACATATGTGTGCAGTGCCTCCGCCGCGAGTGCAATACATGTGTGTGTGTGTGTGTGTGTGTGTGTGTGTGTGTGTGTGTGTGTGTGTGTGTATAATGTGAACAAGAAACCCTGAGTTCAGTATCCAGTGCTCCAGATATGTGGTGGGTCGTTCACCTCTCCCGGCCTGACCTGTGGTTTATACCTTAATCATGAGTGCCTACGGAGTTGCTCTTGACATACTCAAGGGTCAGCAACACTGCTGGCTCCACCATTCTCCAGGTAGGTGGGTAGGTAGGTAGGTGGGTGGGTAGGTAGGTAGGTGGGTGGGTAGGTGGGTTAGGTTAGGTAGGGAGGTAAGGGTTTAGGTGGTGGAGGCCCCCCGAGGGGGTGGAGTGGCTGGAGAGGAGGAGGAGGAGATGGGAAGGGGGAGGAGGGCGGCATTCTGGGCAAGTCTCTTGTTGAGAACGCTGAACGAAGACGGCGGTCAGGGCTTTTAACCTCCCTCGTGTCTCGTAGGGTCGTTGGTGGATGACGACCGTGACCATCGTTGATGGTGGTGGTGGTGACACATTCTCTCTCTCTCTCTCTCTCTCTCTCTCTCTCTCTCTCTCTCTCTCTCTCTCTCTCTCTCTCTCTCTCTCTCTCTCATGCATAACACTCAACGCCGCCTAAGTCACTCACACGACTCGTAACTCTATATTTTCTAGCGCTACGAGCTATCCCTGCCTCTAGGCAATTTTTTTGTCGTAATTACGCGTAAGTACTCTCTCTCTCTCTCTCTCTCTCTCTCTCTCTCTCTCTCTCTCTCTCTCTCTCTCTCTCTCTCTCTCTCTCTCTCCACCGGCTTGTGGACGTGCGGTGGTGGTACCGCTGACCTGCTGGTGGAGACGACCTCCGTTGTGGTGGTGGTGGTGGAGGTACCCCACCACAGTTACCTGACCCTCCCCAGGTAGACGACCCGTTCCACACCTCCCCAACCCCCCCGTCCCATTCCACCCCTCACCCTCCTCTCCCTTCACTTTACGTGGTGGGAAGGGGGAGAATGATAAATGGTGAGAGGGAAAAAGAGAAATGTTGTGGTGAAATAGGTTTGGGGGGAGGGAGGATGTTCGCTGACCAAGGAAAGAAGAGGAAGATAAGGTGTGTATGATGATGGAATGGTGAGGGAGGAATAGGTGATGGAAGGTGGGTGAGTGAGCATTGTGATGTAGGAAGGGAGATTGATAAGGATGGTGAATCAAGGTAGGAGGGAAGCGAGGTAATGATGGAGGGAAGAGGAGAATGGGAGGAGACTGTAAACAATGGAGGAAGAGATATGGATGTTAGAAATGACTTGTGACGCCTGAACTGTGGCATTGTGGTGCGCTGCTGCCACTCATGCTGTGGGCGGTGGCACAGAAGTGGACACAGCGTGCACGGAAGGTCCAGGGACTGAGGTCTCTTCGATATACTAGTAACAAATCAGGAAAAAACATTTTTTTTTCACAAGGACTAGGGAACAATGAATGGTCTATTCATCTCGTTACATAGTAAGTAAATGATTGGATTATATTTAAAGAGGGATGCATAAACAGCTTGCAACAGACAGAGTTCCTGTGGGATGCTTCTCATGTATGTAGGACTGAACGTTTGTCTTGGGGGGGAAATGTTCACACCTGCTTCGTGGTGTTCGGTAACGAAAGATCTCTGAATTCGCTAACTCTACACCAGTCATGTAACCAGTGTTGCAGTGTATAGGAGTAAAATTTTCCTGATACGTTTAGCCTACTGTCTCTTGAACGTCAGGAGAAGGAACAAGCTTCATTGAGTATCTATGATCCAGTGTGAGTCCTGCAGTATCATTAAGGTGTCCACTGATCCTGGTATTGGAACGTCGGAACCATTCATTGACGTGTTCTCGTACATGGTATGATGATGGGGTATGAGGTCTTTGATTTTCGTCAGTCCCACCGTGCATCGTAAGAGCCCAGATGTAGGTAGAGTAACCCATCTAGATGCGTGGTGTTGAATGTCTAGAAGGCTAACTTAATGCCTGATAGTTTTAAGATGTGTTTGTCCGAGTCTCCGAACTTGCTGTGAGAAGGTACATCTCAGTTATTTTGTATCTCTCTTAGACGAGGAAAACCAACTTCTTTTTTCTTCGTATTTACAATCACCGAGGTTGTGGTACATCCAGAATTAACTGTACTTCATGTTGTATATTTTCAAGCGTTTCAGGCTTTACGTCCAACACCAGAGGAAGAAGAAGCCAAGATTATAATCATAAATTAGAAAAATGATACACGCAATTTACATAGACATTATAAGTAAGAAAAAAAGATTTACGGAATTTACATCATCTTAATTCTTTTGACTTTTGCCACGTTTTATAGGAAGATACATTACTGAGTGTGTAATGCACATCGCTGGGTGTTCGTGGTAGAAAACGGGGGATGGGATTATCAAGAGGAGGAGGAGGAGTGACCCATAAATTCGCCACACTTACGGCCCAAAAATGATGCCAAAAAATGATGGCACCTCGGTCGTGGAAGGGAAAGAACATGTTCACAGCTGGCAGGGTCATTAAGGCCGTCAGCCCCAACACAATATCATTGCCGGCCGACGATACGTCTTGAACACCTCCTTCACGTGTTTAAGAGTTGATTGCAGAGCCATGTCCATTCTGTCATGTTTACGATCCATACTTTATCGTGAGCAGCTTTGAATTTATACATCTTATTCATTGAAGCATTTCTAGTGGCCCGAGTAAGCCAGTATTTTTTTTTTCTTTTTTATTACAGTCCACTTCTCCCGTTTTCTAAATGTGGGTAACTTTTTCCCCGTCAAGCTTCTTGTAGCAGGGTGTCCCCGTTTTCTGAGTATGGTTCCCGTTCTCTGAGTATTGTTAACGTTCCATGAGGTGTTGTGTCAGTTTGATGGCGCGCTTCCCGTTTTCTGAGTGTTTCGAGTTTTCTCAAGCGCGTTCGGCGTTTTCTGTGCATACTTTTTTTTTCATTTTCTGTGAGTATAGTTTTCTAATATTGATTCCGGCTTTTTAGTGATTTAATTATCCTCTGTTGTTTTCGAGATCTTGGTGTGTGTGTGTGTGTATTGTATTTAAACCAGTTCCTGTTTTCTTCATGTTAAATTCATTTTCTGTGTGATAGAGATTCTTTTTTCTCCATTGTGCCTCATATTTTATTCAGTTTTTGGCCTTTTATCTGTTGTGGTTATCCACTTTCTCAGTGGATCCCGTTTTCTAAGCATGAGTCCCTCGTGCCTCACCTCTTTTTCTACTCATGTAACCCTTTTTCCCAATTCTGGTCCCATTTTCTTGAAGTTATGTATATTATTTTTCTAGATATGCATGAACAAAGCATTTTATTAATAGGATGAGAGAAGAGGACGTAGCTAGCGGTGGTTTATGTTTTCAAGCAGTGACCTCTCAGTGGTTAGAGATATACACTTACTTTTGTTCACATTCTCAGACGAAAACTACTCGTTTCGTTAGTCGTTGGTAATCATCGAACACTTTACTTACTGTTGGTCAGGACGCGTGTTCGTAACTAACCACCAAGTCGTCCATACTTGTCGTTCTCGTGGTTAGCAAACTTTCATTTCGTCACGGAAGCAAAGTTTGAAGGCGTTTCGTTTGTGAGGAAGAGTTGAGGTGTCTGTGATTCACATTTACGTCTTGTAAGTAGTTCGTTTGTTTCTTTGTATGTTTGTCATAGTTTTTTTTGGGGGGCGTGCCTTGTCATCGCGTACAGATATGGACTTTCTCCTGTGTTCCATCAAGCGACAACCTTAATATTTCCCTCTCTCTTGTTCGGAGGCATCTCAAGTGTCTTTTGTTCTGTTCTCAAGTGAGGGGGTTGCATCTTACACACACACACACACACACACACACATACACACACACACACACACACACACAGGCTCTCACCAAGTTAAGATAGTACCGTTTTCTTTCTCTCTCTCTCTTTCTTCTGGAAGAAAATGGCTTGAAAAAAGAAAAATAATGTTTCCTCTGTCATCTCATGACTTACATTTTATTTGTGATCCCTAAAGCATCGTATACACAATTTCCTCCCACCCCTCTCCCCCTTTTTTTCCATCTTTCAATGAACGAGGTTCCGTAGTTCCCCTCCCCGTGTCATAGGGTAAGCCAACGTAGCCATGTCTCTGATTGGACTCCTACAATGTTTGTGGTCATCCCTCCGTCCTGAGTGGCGATGCCAGAGTAACACCTCCCCCGTGACCGTCTTCCTGGTCTGGCCTTACGTAGATACAGTCACGTGAAACGCATGTAAGGAGGAGCGTCCCAAGACCTCAGGGCTAAGTAGCTGAACCACTTCCTCCAGTAGGGGAACCGCAAGACTTCTTCCCGCTGTGGGAGGGGGGTAACTCCTCTAGATTCCTCCCTCCGTCAGCCGTCGCAGGATGGGAGATCTCGTAGCTCCTTCCTCACCCGAGCGGCATCCGCAGGGGGGGGGGGGGGGGTTGTTAGGGAGCGGCCCGCCCCGTCCTACTTTGGGGGCGGCCAGTGACCGACCGTAGAGGCGCCGGCGGCACAGTAGACGGCAGGGCTGCCCGACGTTGTGACACCGTAGACGACGATCCGTTATCAGACAGTGCCATTGTTACTCTTGTCACGGTAGAATGGGACCACCAGCTACTCTCTCTCTCTCTCTCTCTCTCTCTCTCTCTCTCTCTCTCTCTCTCTCTCTCTCTCTCTCTCTCTTTACCGTTTGGAGACATTAATTTCATCGTCAGAAATTAATAGAACTCAATAGAACAGTCTTTTAAGGCTAATTCACGAGACCTAATAATGAATGTGAACAAAAGCGAGTGAAACTTAAAGTTCATCTGACCATTCTGAAGTGTTCGGTATATGTATATACACATCACAGAAGGATAACATAGACCACATTGGTCTGACTGAACTTCAGGCAAGTCAGTCGCTGCCAGACACAACTTGTTTCAGCTCTCTCACCTCGGGATCAGTTCACGTGTCTCCGGGTTTCAGTGACCCGTGTGAATATTAGCTGAAGGCACGACGAAGAACAATGACATCAAAGCAACAGCAACAATACAGCTTCTGGCACGTACTCACTCCTCTCCTCACTCCTCAACTCCTGGCACATACTCACTCCTCTCCTCACTCCTCAACTCCCTTTCCCGAATAGTGCTTCCACTTGCCTCACACACACACACACACACACACACACACACACACACACACACACACACACACATAAATCCCTGCCTTTTGTGTATGAGTCTCTTAGCACACTCACATATCTCCTCCCGTTTGACGTCCATTCTTAACACACTCAAGTCACCCTGTCCCCGTGTGTAGACATCTCATCGCACTCTAATCTCTCTGTCAACATACCCGTCTCCCCTTCTCCTACGTACGAGTCTCTCATCACACTTTAGTCTCCCCTTATCCTGTGTACAGAGCCACAACATTCTCACTCCACGCTATGGTATATCCTTATGCCTCGTCAGGGTCTTATAAGTTCATTACATCTGGACTTTCTGCCGGCTGTTGAGCCGGAGGGAGAGGTGGGAGGAGAGGTGTCCTCTGCCTTGTTTTCCTCATTATCCCACTGTGTCCTTGGACATCATCAGGTCTCTAGTTTTCTGTCCCTCCCACGTACTCCTCTCCTCCAGCAAATCAACCTCCTTATGGACCATCAGGTATCCCGTTTTGTGGCCTTCCCTTGTGCTTCTCTGATCCTGTGTCCTTGTTAGCTTCAGACCCTTCCACCCCACCAGCCTTGTCCTGTCACATTAGTTGTCGTTGTCCGGCGTCCTTCTCTTGCCAGTGCATGACTCGCTAGCATATGATACTACATTTCTACCTGGTATCTGATGATGTGGTCCCCATGTCTCTTTGGTCCTTTTTTTTTTTGTTTTCACTGGTGTTCAGTTACTCACCTTCTGGAGTACGACGGTCCCACCCTTGGGCGGAACGTTATGATCATTGACCCGACGGTACGACCCTTGACACATGAACTTACGACTCTTCGAACACGACGGTATATCTTGTAGTAGGGTTATCAATGACCTCTTCTACGGCTTGACTCGCGTCTCTCTTTCCCCCACAGACGCGACACTCACGTATCTCTTCGACATCAGTCACTAAATCTGGCTTTTCTGATAATTTCTCTTCTTCATCTTCCTCTGTGAGACACGTCCGCTGCTCATCGCAGGGGAAAGAGGATCAGTCTCTCGCCAAACTGCTCTCCTCACCCTCACTCACGAGGTCAGAAGATTTTTCTTCTTCATCGTCCAAAAGATTCGTTAAAGTCTCGTGTTCTCCCTTAGCATCTGCACGGCTTGCTATCTCATGGTGAAAACCCGTTCCACTGAAAAAAAGAAGAAGAAAAGATCATATTTTTTTCCCCTGCTGGGAAAGTCGCCCTCTCCATCTGTGCCTCGTACCTTGGGTATATACGTACCAGGATTCAGTTCATGCTCTCCTGACCTTATCCTCGACACAGGTACGGAGGACGCTACAATCCTTGAGCACCGAATGTAGGACAATCAGCTGCGCTACAATCAGTATCAGGGAAATGATGGACTCCCGTGGATCGAATGTTCGTCATACGTTATTCTGATCCATGTTGCATCAGAGCATGTGCCATGTCTCTCCAGCTTTATCCTTCCCCGTCTTAGCAACACTGTACGACGGCGTATCTTATATCCCCTCCTGCTGACGGTGTCTGTACACGTGAACCACCACACACCTGCCCACCTTGTCTCTTCCATCAGTAGGTGCCTGTGTGTGTGCGTGTGTATATGTCCGTTAACGTCTCGTTCTGTATACTTTATACGAGAATGAACCTCGTACAGTGTAGGTTCATGTCGACGTAACTACATGTACGTACGTATATGTATGTATATACGCACACACACACAGAGCTGTGTATTGACGTACTTAAGTATATGCAAGTCTTAAACTTCCTGTTGTGTATGCGAGTATACGTAGAGAAGATATGTTTACCTGTTGCTGGTACCTGTATCCCTGTGTGTGTGTGTGTATGCTGGTGGTTCCATATGCATTGTGTCCGTGAGTGTGTGTGTGTGTGTGTGTGTGTGTTTACGTCTTTGTGTGATAATGACAATAATAATGATAATGATAATAATGAATATTTATGTGTAAGAATTTGATACATGACACGATACAGCCTCTGAAACCATTATGTAACGTAGATATCACTCCACACAAACTGTGTTACATATGGAAATGATCTAAACCTGCTGAAGGTGGATCAAAGATAAAACTTTCAGATTCAAACACCTTCAGACAAAGATACAATTTTGAGGTAAGAAGTGATACTATACATGACATGCGCAATCTGTCTTCACTTTGAATGTGTGTGTGTGTGTGTGTCTGTGTGTGTGTGTGTGTGTGTGTGTGTGTGTGTGTGTGTGTGTGTGTGTGTGTGTGTGAGTTTTTGTGTTTACGTTTGTATTTGTGTATGTGATATCCCGCTACTGTAAGTAGCGCAGCCTTGGAGCTGCAGGCGTTCCTGGGGAAGATTGTTGAACAAATGAACGTAACTGTGTTGGCCGGAGTGTTTGTGAATACGTACATGCGGTTGTGAGTGCGTGCGTCCGGGGCCTAGGTGCCGCCTGCGGCCGCGGCATGACTAGCACTGTACCGCCGGCTGGTCGGGGGCCAGACTGACCGCACCTGCTGGTCATGCCTTCCCCTCTGACCACCTCGGCCGATGCCAGGGAAACACATACGTACTGGTCCGGTGTTGACCTGGCCCACGCACGATGGACGTGACCCAAGCCAGAGGATGTAAGATAATGCTTATCCAAAGAAGATAAACAGTACAGCTTATGAGTGAGGTGGAAGCTGAGAGATAAATGAAAGATAAAGCGATGATGAAAATGAGTGATAGACAGCTTATCATATTTACAAGAAAACGGAGACAGTCTATCATATTTACAAGAAAACGGAACGTGGTTTCGGTGGTGGTGATGATGATGATGGAGATTTTCAGCTACATTTTAGTTTACATAAAAAAAAGACAAGAAATATACACAAAATTCATTGAAGATGATATAAAAGAAATGCCTATATACTCCAATGCTGTCGTTATGACTTTATTATTTATGATTGATATTTGACAACTCAGGGAAACATGTTTGATGCAACAGGTAACGTGTGTTGGACATTGATAACTGTGTTTCAGAAACTGAACAGAAAAGTTGTTGATGTAATTATCTGAATTATGTCGGGAGCTTTCATGAGTGCATGTTTGTGTTTGTTTGTTTTTTGTTTGGATGTATATGTGTGTGTGTTTGAATATGTATATATTCACGTTCATGTGAATGTATGTGTGTGTGTGTGTGTGTGTGTTTGCCAGTGTACATAAAAGTTACGTCTCTTCAATCAAGAGACGGGGAAACACGATCATTCACTTCTAACGTAAGTTTGCATCAAGAGACGTAACAGCCCTTGGCCTCCAAGCCCTTGGGGTGACTGGTGCCACCTGCCGTTGTCATCACTGTCAAATCAGCCTGATCATGAGTCTCATGCCAGTCTAATGGGATCATGAGTCTCATGCCAGTCTAATGGGATCATGAGTCTCATGTCAGTCTAATGGGATCATGAGTCTCATGTCAGTCTAATGGGATCTTGAGTCTCATGTCAGTCTAATGGGATCTTGAGTCTCATGTCAGTCTAATGGGATCGTGAGACTCCACACATTCATGAAGACTCACACCTACCATGATATATGGAGTTATATTGTATTCGTGAGTTCACCCGACTCCTGAGCACAATATTCAAAGTCCAGATGTTACATTCGGTGACTGGAGTATGGCGAAACAGTCTGTTGAACAGTTCATCTTTTTCGCTTATGATTATATACAGTCTTGGACTTTTCATTGACAAATGTCTTCCACACCGTAAGACCCAGACCCACACATGTACAGTATTGATTCGTATAACCGATTCCCCCTCAAGGACCCTTTAAAACCCAAAGACTTCCTTTCTCATTCAGTGGCTCAAGAGCCATCCAACACCAGGATGTCCGGAAAAAAAGTGTGTGAGAGTAGTGGATGATGAGGGCCACACGAGTGTAGCACTCCCTCCTCCCTCGTACAGGACGAGCAGTTGATCACAAGGATCATTCCTGTGTCAAGTGAATTCATGTTGGTGACTTGGACAGCCAGCCGTTGCTTCTCACACACACTATTCCATCATCAGGTTCAGTAGCCCGTCCGCGCAGGACACAAAGTCTGGGAGTGAGGACACAGCCTCTCCTCAACCCTTAGTAGAGAGAGAGAGAGAGAGAGAGAGAGAGAGAGAGAGAGAGAGAGAGAGAGAGAGAGAGAGAGAGAGCAGGTTTGCTAGCATGACATCTGACAACACTCACTCTCCACCCTGCCTTACCCCCGAGGGTGGTGTAAGGTGGGGTCCGATGTGCCAACATTACATTTCACACTAATTTCAGTACCTGACACACGGACGGACACATCCTCATGGGGATCTCGCCGAGCTGTACGACGTCCCAGAGGATGTCGTGATGCAGATATTCCAGCTCTGTCTAGGACGACGAAGTGCATTATGGGCACTTCCCCTCGCCGCTCACGACGACGCTCGAACAGAGACACGAATAACACCGAGACGCTCATGAAGGACATGAAACTCCGAAGATACAATCGGTAACGCTCCTCCTAGGCGTGAACCCCACCTCGAGGTAAAGTTTCCGCGAGACCAGACTGACCACACGAAGGGTTGTCCGGAGAACCTTCGTTCACATGCTGTAGCGCGAGGAGGTACTCCCCAGTCCGGTAGGGTCGTTAGGAGGTGGCAGAGCATCAGAATGGCTCGACATTGCCACGCCACATAACCTCATGGTCCGCGCATCTTCCTCATCTTCTTGTGAGAATCAGTTTATACGAATCACACTCCCAATCATGTGGATTCTGAGGGATAACTTTTGGTTGTCCTAATTGATTCACTGGGTGTAAGAGTCACCCCGAGTCTCTCTCTCTCTCTCTCTCTCTCTCTCTCTCTCTCTCTCTCTCTCTCTCTCTCTCTCTTTTACCCTGACACTGAAACATTGACCACTTGGACGTGCGCCACCATCAGTTGACAGGACTAGAGTCCACGCTCCCCCCTCACTGGTCGGACGAGCGCTCAGAGAAAAAGAAGCCCGGCCCACCAGTCGCCATATTCCGCGGGTTCCTCCACAACAAGTGACGTCCTCCATCACTAAGGAGGCTGAGGATACGTCCAGCTGCACCTCACCTCACCTGAGTTGTGATGCCGGGGCTTCCAGCACCCCTGGGGAGGACGCTTATCACAACCAGGACCTTGGGAGCTTCCTCTCTCTCTCTCTCGCGGAGGATGTGGGCAGCCAGAAGTCCCTACTTGGTATAGGAACCCTCCAGGCTCCTCCCGTCGCCACACCTGCCCCTTGGTGCAGGTGAGGCAGGGTACTTTAGCCGGGGACCCCCTCCTTCCCCTCCTCACCCTCATCCCTTGTCCTTCGTTTGACTCATGTTGAGTAGATTATTATTATCTTTTTTTTTGTCATTATTCGTCCGGGAGCTGGTTGCTGGCCGCATCCCAACCTTTATGGTTACGGAGTCCGAGGGAACCTGTAGCTGGGGTGGGTCTGGGGTACGAGACCGCCGGGCTTGTGTGGGAGGGGGAGAGGGGGAAGAAGGTCATTAATGGTAACAACTGCCGACTGAAGGAGCAGTTATGCCGAGCAGGCACCGCCACACGCACCGTCTCTACCTCCAATCAAGCCACAGATGCGACGCAGTAGCATGGTGAGGAGGAGGAGGAGAAGGAGGAGGTGAGGTGAGGCGGGTGTGTTCCACCACCAGGAAACGAAGATGGAGAACCATGCACGTTGAGGGCATTGCCGGGCGGGGCGCATCCACGCAGACGGACGACCAACATAAGACTTCGACGAGACAGAGAGACACGCCTGAACCATCATGTACTGACGAGACGAGAGAGACACGTCTGAACCATCATGTACTGACGAGACGAGACAGAGAGACACGTCTGAACCATCATGTACTGACGAGACGAGACAGAGAGACACGTCTGAACCATCATGTACTGACGAGACGAGACAGAGAGACACGTCCGAACCATCATGTACTGACGAGACGAGACAGAGAGACACGTCTGAACCATCATGTACTGACGAGACGAGACAGAGAGACACGTCTGAACCATCATGCACTGACGAGACGAGACAGAGAGACGCGCCTGAACCATCATGTACTGACGAGACGAGACAGAGATACACGTCTGAACCATCATGTACTGACGAGACGAGACAGAGAGACGTGGGAATCCAAGCTTGAGCGTAAATCGTCAAGACGGTGAGCCACACGCGCGTTTTAGAACAAGGATGAACCGAAGATACGAAGATCCACTTAGACTGACAGAGGTAATTACAGTCACACTAAATTACAGAAGCTGGTGAGACCAGGCCAGGACGCTACAGTGCGCTACAGTTACTGTAAATATTTACATCCGGACAAGAAAATCATATGTGTTTACACCGGCAGACCTCGACAAAGTTGAGGCATTACTTGTATAGATGATCGTACGGGGAGGTGTGTGTGTGTGTGTGTGTGTAAAAGGGGATCGCCACATCACAAATGTTTAAGTAGAGGTCAAACGAGAGAATCAGGCGGACAGGAAACCAGATATGATTTGCGATATGTTCCCACAAAAGCAGAAACAAAGACTCCCTGGAAGAGACAGGTGACAAGGTAGAACAACAAGTGACGGGCGTGAAGATGGACGGGCGATAGTATGGACGGACGGACGGACGGGTGCAGGAGATATACCCTACAATAACACGGTCCAGCAAACGTTCACACAGCCTGCGGAAACAGACCAGTAAAACGTTCATGCATCCGTGTACCCAGCTCGTAAGACGAAAAAGAAACGTTTACACACACACACACACACACACACACACACACACACACAGCCTGCATGAAAGACTAGCAAAAAAACATCCACACAGCCTACAAGACAGACAGGCAGCACAGGAGAGACATAGCAAGCCCGAGAGAGAGAGAGAGAGAGAGAGAGAGAGGGAGGGAGGGAGGCGAAGCACTAGAGGTGACCGCTGCCGCCGCTGCTGCTGCCGCCGGAGAGACGGAGACTCGGGCGTGCGGTCGTCCGCGTGCGTTAACCCGCCCTGGGGACGACTACCCCCGCCCCCTACCCTACCCCTCCCCCCCCCCTGGGGACGACCACGCGGCCATGAGGACGACCCCCAGCCACCTCCACACCAGCGGTCCTCTACCACACGATCAAGCGAAATTAGAAAATGTAAGACCAGGCAAAGGTAAGTAAGTAGGTAGTCCGCCCGAAGGTATTCAAAAGTGATTTCCGACAAGTTGATGGAGTGGTCAACGAGACGTGGCGAATGCATCTCATTGGACCTCATCGTTGATAAATGGATATTAGAGAGGAAAATCATTGATCACGAATATTCAGTACTCAGAAAGCCATCGTTAGAAGCAGAAGAAAAGAAGAAGAAGAAGAAGAAGAAGAAGAAGGAAGATTCCGGAGCGATTGTCAGTAATGGCCGAAGATACGATGAACGATATCAAGGTGATAAAGGTACATGAATGGTAGTAGGTTTGACAGCTACAAAATGTTAGCAGTAAGACGAAGAAGGATTGACCACACATCGCACTGTGCCTTACTTAGAAACACACTGCTCTGCTCTGGTCACCCACCAGACTTGAGAGAAACGTGGAACAAATTCGGGGAAGAGCATAAAAACTAATTCCGTCGATCAGTATAGAGCCTTGTGCATAGAGACTCTTAAGATTTGAAAGTAGACATTGTAGAATGAGTACAACATGATTGTGGATATTTTATCGAAGTTTTCAAACTAGTTCATAAATTCGTCAACATAGGATACGAAAACTACATCACATGATGCAGAGATTCAGCGACCAAACACAGCGACACGAAATTGAAAGACAGGAGGCATAATAGCAAGGTAGACAAACGTTATCTATAACTGTAGAGTTGTAGAAGATGGGAAGAGACTGCCATCAGATATACTAAATGCAAATACTATCAATACCTTCAGATAAACCAAGACAAATACTTCAGTGATATCTCTTATCAGTCAATATACTTGTTTCGAGAAGGAAAACGGCGTTTGAATTTATTTATTTATAATTTTTTTTTTTTCCGGTGAACGCCGCTACACAGAGGGTTGGGTACTTTTCCCCGTGACACAATCCCATAAAATTTCCATGGCAGTATATTCTGTCCATAATACATGGTGTTCCTTTTCAGCCTTTTTCTTGTTGGTTGTGACTGCGGGAGTGGAAGGTGGGAAGGAGCCCACTGCTTCTCTATCCTATCTCCGTCACGAAGAGAATCATGACCCCATGGCATTAACACATCCCTGTGTCAGATAACGCCGTCCTGGACCATCAGGTCTACTGTTATCTCTCCTACGCATGTACTCCCAGGCGCCTTCCTCCAACCTCAGTATGAACATGTAGTGTGGGGGAGAAGTAGTGTGAGGGAGAGGCAGTGTGAGGGAGAGGTAGTGTGAGAAATGCCTACCGTGATGATAGGCAGGTGGAGAGAGAGAGAGAAGCCAGTGGGACAGATGGGTAGTGGGAGAATTACACGACTATGTGTGTGTGTATGTGTGTGTGTGTCAGGGACTGAGTGGGCACTTGGAGTGTACCACTCATCATCACGTGCAGTTGCCGTAGTTACCGACTGTAGCACTCCGTAAGGTACAGGGCCACGCGGTACCCCCAGTGTACCACTCGAATCACAAGACGCAGTCGACGGTTGAAGATGGTACCGAGTGCTTCCAGTGGTGTGACTCAGAGGCGTGTATCATCAGCTGGACCTGACCGCCGTGTGATGGTTCAGCTGTCGCGAGCATCCTCACCATCCACACACCCAGACACAGGGAGCTTTGTGTTTGGCCTTCGCATTGACGCTGGTCAGAGGAGGCACTTTGTTGCTCGAGTAAATCACTCCGGTGATTGGCCAGTCATGTTATCTGGCCTTCATCACGACACACACACACACACACACACACACACACACACGCACACACTGTTAAGATTTGATATTAAAGAATATAAATCAATTCGATGGTTGGTCAATATACATTTATTCTCATCTCGATTCGTGTCCTCAAATGTGGTAGGAACTGGCTCGTACGTACTAGTTTAATGTCTCACGTCATCTCATGGTTTTGGTGTGACGGATCCTCACAACTGACCAGTCTTGAGAGAGGGGGGGGGTTGTTGTTGTCTGGGATAACGAAGTGCTTTTGCATGATGTCAAGAGAATAGAAAGAATAACACAATCGGCAACGAGAATGATTCAAACAGAAGATGAACTGTGTTATAGTGAGATGGTTGACATGACCGTAATGGTTAGGAGAGAAGTCAAGCCATCATACCCAAGGGCCGTCCCGTCATGCTCAAGGGTCGTATCGTCGTGCTCAAGGGCCTTATGGTCGTGCTCAAGGGTCGTATCGTCGTGCTCAAGGGCCGTATGGTCGTGCTCAAGGGCCGTATGGTCGTGTCAAGGGCCGTACCGTCGTGCTCAAGGGTGTACCGTCGTGCTCAAGGGCCGTATCGTCGTACTCAAGGGTCGTACCGTCATGCTCAAGGGCCGTGCCACAGTGATCAAGTGGTTAATTTCATTTCAAACACATAATTATGTGACAAACTTTACACCATACGCGGTATCAACTCAGTAAATATTTCATTCCACGACAGACATTATTTGCTCCTTTTGACCTCTGTGTTACAGGACTTCTCCGAAAATGTCTGTATGTCTTTCTGCTCCTACCACACTAATCTGCCAATTCCTACCACGCTAATCTACCAGTTCCTACCACGCTATTCTACCAGTTCCTACCACGCTAATCTGCCAGTTTCTGTTATCGTCCGGTGTCACAAACAGCCTCGTTAGGACCCAGGGTCCTGCCTGTTTGTATTCATTTTGTATTCGTGATAACAGACTTGCGTTGCCAAACACCAACTCCGTCAGCAGTTGTTAATTCACGCCAGTAACGGCTTGTCGGTAAACTCCACCACATGTGGAGAACCAGAAGAACAATCAACCACTGACACCGACCCACCCACAAGAAGTTCTCATTCCGAGATCAAAATCCGTCTGTATAAAAGTTCTTCAGGTTGAGGTTCTTGAGCAATAGGAGCCCTGAACAGAGAGAACGTATAGTCAGATCACAATCTCTCAAATTAAGGTTGAACAGCAGTTTGGTTTTCTCCCTGGCATATCAACTCCTTGATTAGCTGAACTTTCCAAGCCACTCCTTCCTTATCCGGTATGGTCTGGATTATATTCTTCACCACGCTTGTTCTGTATATATATATATATATATATATATATATATATATATATATATATATATATATATATATATATATATATAAAAGTGGACAGATTCTGAAATGGATGGTTGTGGTTTGAAAATTCCTCGTATGGGCTGGCAAGCCCCACTGCAATTTCATCATTTACCTAAGGTGTATTATTATTATTATTATGGCAAGATACACACACACACACACACACACACACACACACACACACACACACACACACACACACACAGACACACATTTGCCAGAACTGTAAGTTGTGTTGTGTTCTACCCTATCATCATCATTATCATCATCATCATCATCATCATCATCATCATCATCATCATCATCATCTACTTCTAACATATTTCCCCACAGCTGCTGTGGTAGGCGACAGCTTGAACTGAGCAGTAAGCACTCCGGGACACGTTGTTAAACTCCGTGTGTTGCCTGTGTGTCGGCCAGTTATATGGGGGGTCACTGTCTCTCCTTGAAGGAGATGTGGTGGCAGACGGAGAAGTGATGCAGGCGGAGTGTGGTGGCTTCCTGTTGCGCCCCATCGGCTTGGTAGAAGGGCTTGGTTGTACTGATACTGGCTGCGTGTACGAGGAGCGGGAGCAATAACCCCTGACATGGATAATTGGATGAGTGATCATACCCGACCCCCTGTGTGTGTATATATCATGCTCCTGGGTCATGCAGCGTCGGGGGTCATGATTATCATACTCCGTTATGTATACGATTAGTAGAAGTGTTGTGCCCCGTTATGTCGCCCACACTGGTGGCTGTAGTCATTACCTCACACATCGGAGACGGAGCTGTGCCAAAAACCAGTCAGTGGTCGCGCCATTCGAGGTTTCAGTATGGGCTACAGTGCCGATGCCTGACTCATTAAAGATCACAGTGGCACGTCCGTAGATCCTCCTCCTGAGCTGTGGTGTCAGTCGAGTCCTGCCAACAGGATCTGAATCCCTCTCCTGTGGTCCTCAGCGCCGTCCGGTTCGTCTTTTGTCATTCAGTCAACTTGAAGGCTCGTGAAATCTTAGCCGGTCAAATGAATCCCCCACGCCCATCTTGCCTCACCCTAACCCCCCAAACCCATCCAGCCTACCCCCCCCCCCTCTCTCTCTCTCTCTCTCTCTCTCTCTCTCTCTCTCTCTCTCTCTCTCTCTCTCTCTCTCTCTCTCTCTCTCTGTCTTTCTACCACACCCTCGCCCTGAAACTAACCCCTCCCTCCCACTCTCGATCCTCTTACACTGTCTTGCCCACCACATCGTTGTAACCACGTTGTGTTGCCTACGTAACAGCCGGAATTATGGGATCACCTTCTCTCCTGAAGGAGACGACGTATTCGAACCCCCTCTGGAAAGAGATCCTGACGGGAGGGACACTCGCTCGTACGGTTATGGTCACATTGCTCCAGGATGAGTGAGTGTCGCCTCGCGGGGTAATTGAGTGGGTTTAGTTGACCATTGTTGGGTGTCTTTCCCTCCGCCTTCCCAGCGTGTTATTGGCTTCCTTGACGTGGAGGAACAGAAAGCCGGAGACCAGCAGGAGAAGCAGAGGTGCAAGCACACAGCGAGACAGCATGGCAATTTGAAAGCACAGCGGATAGAATACTCAGTAAGGAAAGACAACTTCATCCATCCCCCCTGCAGCTGGAAACTTGAAACGTAAAAGTGAAACGTTATTATCATCCCTCGCGTTCGGGGAGCTGTAGGAGAAGACGTTGGAAGATTTAAGAGGAAAATAAGGTGTTAATAAAACGGAGGAACAACCCGGATATGGTCAACTGAAAGTCCAGAAATCGAGAGAAAGGAAGAGATCAGGTCTAGTTAATGGCAATCGTGAACTCAAGTCCTCGAAAGCCATATAGGGGGGAGACGAATCCATTCTTCCGCGAGGTCAAGACACTCTGATCCTCGAAGGTAAGGTCAAGAGGTCACCTTGGGTCACGCCTTCTGATCTAACAAAAGAGGAGAGAGAGAGAGAGAGAGCAGCCCAGGGGAACTTGTGGACAAAGGCAGGTAGTAGTAATACCCTTGGCTCCTGCGACATTAAAAGCTCAGGTTTATCTTGTGGGGACATCGGGCGACCTGCCTCTGAAATGTTCCTTACCCTGCCTGCTCCCTGACCCGTACCCAAACGTGCACGTCCTGATTATGAGATGTAATATTTGGCAACTCTCATATGCCGAGTATTGCTTTGATATTTGGCTTTAGGTTGGACCTGCCCATGACTGTAGTATTTGGAAACTTGCCGTGATTGTGGCCGCAATAATTGGCTATTTATTTGTCGTAATATTTAGTTATTTCCTCAGTTATTTCCTCACTGCTATGCAGATGATCTTGTGCTGTTATTTGGGTGAAATTGTCCTGATATTTGTTTTCAATCTTTGGTTATTTCTACTGAGTATTCCATTATGGTTTTTCGTGCTCATTTGGGCTGATTAATGCTCTGATGTTTCGTTAATCTTGTGTGGTGATTATTGATTACTTGACTCAACTTTTAGTGATTACTCCTTTGATATTTGGTTACTTTGGTTATTTAGTATCACTTGTGGTGATTATTGCTCTGTCATTTTGATTGCTGCTTCGATATTTTGTTGCGTACGTGCGCTGATTGTTGCTTAAACTTACAAAAGGAGTTGATATAGCAACAGCCCATTGAGTCCTAACAAGGCTGTTTGTGATGCTGGAGGAGAACAGAAAGTCATGTATTAGTGTGGTAGGAGCATGATTCATGCCTAAATGTGGTAGGAGCAAGAAAGCCATACAGAATTTTCGAAGTAGAAGACCTGTAAACATTTCGTGTAGCTAAGGAGCCAATGATACCCATGGTGGATTTAAACAATTCCTCCCTTTTTGTTTACGTGATCTCTTCTTAATTATTCGTTGGCTCATTTCTAAACATTTTCGTTTATAGATATAGATGGGTGCTCGTAGGGAGGGGGGGGGGGGGGTAAAATTTATGACCCTGATGGAAATCAAGGATTTTATTTTAATGCGTTTTATGGATATATAAAAAATTGCATCAGATATGTCATAGTTTGGCTGCGTTCACATCCCCCAGCATCTGTACACCCCTCCTGAACTTGTGTACATGCTACACAAACTTGGGCAAAGAACGTAATATTTTGATGATGAATTTTTCACTCGGGATGTTTTGTTCCAAATTTTTTCATTTCAACTCAATCGCTCGATTTTTTTCTTTTTCTTTTTTCTCCTAATTCTTTTTGATTTTTTGTAAAACATTTTCTTTGATATTGTTGTTGTTCTCTGTTCAGTTTTTAAAGCTAAGTTTGAACCGGTGTCAAGATGTAGGTGAATTATCATATATATATATATATATATATATATATATATATATATATATATATATATATATATATATATACATATATATATATATATTTCTCTTTTTCGAATATGATTTTTCTTTAGTTATACGTTTAGACGCAGCGAAGATTTTAAAACGCTGTCTGTTCATAATATGAATATGCATTATCTTGCAGTTTCAGTAACATCCAACCTCGAGTGTGAATTACAATTAAGACAACAATAGTTAACTTGATTTTTAACATCAGTTAGATTGTTCTTCTTTTTTTTTTTTTTGTAATGATTAAAGCAATAGATAGATAACGTTCTGAACCCAGCCCCACATCCAGGCTCGGCTGAGGTGGTTGGGAAGGTATGGCATTTCCTGCATGTAGATGTGTTCACCATGGCCAGGCGCATATGTAGCCCCATATTGTCGTCGGCCCGGGGGGACCTGGCTCTGGTCTGGTGGGGGTGCACAGGTGGTGACTGCAGGTGGTGATTAGGGGAGTGGGTGTGTAGCGGTAGGGGGGCACCTGCCCTTGACTACATGTACGTACATCGACGGGGATGTGAGGGTGAAGCGAAGATCATTGTTCCGGGGTCTTTCTGTCTGTCTGTCTGTCTGTTTTTCTGTCTTCCTTTCTGTCTGTCTGTCTCTGTCGGTATTAGCGTTTTCAGTGTGTGTCTTCGTGTCTTTCTTTTTTTCCCCCCTTCTGCCTATACTCTCTTCGTCTCCCTCCCTTCGTTTTCTATTTCTCCTTTTATGAATTAATTTTCCGCCCTCACTTCCCTATTCTTTTCCTGTTTTTCAACCTCCTCTCTCTCTCTCTCTCTCTCTCTCTCTCTCTCTCTCTCTCTCTCTCTCTCTCTCTCTCTCTCTCTCTCTCTCTCTCTCTTCCTCTTCTCTTCCCTCACGCCCCTCCACCCATCCCTTTCACCGGGCAGTTGTTCTTCCCTTCCCTTTCTCTCTTCCCCATAAGGGTCGATGCGTGGGGTGGGGGGGTGCATGGGTGGCCAGGGGAGAGACTAATGGGGGCAGAGAAATGGGGGGGAGGAAGGGGAAAGTGGTCAAGGGGCCTGGAACCCAGGCGTGAGTGGGATATATATATATATATATATATATATATATATATATATATATATATATAGAGAGAGAGAGAGAGAGAGAGAGAGAGAGAGAGAGATATGCTCACGTCCGTGTTAAAAGACGTTATCTGTTGGAAAAATTGATTTATTGTGATAAATGTAACGTCACACACACACACACACACACAACACACACACACACACACACACACACACACACACACACACACACACACACATTATGAAATGTTTCAACACATGAGGAAACGCGCGACATCTTGCCTCGAGTGAGTCGGTTGCAGAAGTTCAACTCGAGTAGATGTCTCTCAACCATAACACACACACACACACAAGGAAATAACCCAAGTGTCTCTGCTGAAAATAGCAGTTTGCCTTTTACTTCCAGACAAGTGTTGCTTTTTCCGTCTAACTTAAGTTAATGTTGCTTTTTCCGTCTAACTTAATGTTGCTCTTTTCGCCTAACTTAAGTTAATGTTGCTTTTTCCGTCTAACTTAAGTTAATGTTGCTTATTCCATCTACGTAAGTCAGCAAAGCTAATCTTAGCATAGTTTTTCCCATTTAACTTAAGTCAGTACAAATGCCCATGTGACTTAAGTTCGGTTGGTGAGAATTCACCGTTGGTGTGTGTACTTGTGCGTGTGTGGCGTTCAGTACTGGCAAATTGGAGAATTATCCACCAATGAAAAAAAAAAAAAGACGAAAGACTTTCGCAGTCCCTTATACACCGAGGGTGAAAGGTAATTATATGATTACCGCTCCGTTAATGAGGTCATCAACCCGCCCGGTGTGGGGTAATCAACCAGCAGTCCGGTAATTACGAACTGGTTGTGAAGTAATTGTATTTTACACCACGAAGCTCACGGTACAAAAAACTGAATTACCGTAAGTGCGTGATTTAAGAACCAATCAGGTTACGACTTGGGGACATTACAGTCGCTTGTACTGTGACGTTAACAACCAGTCCGTTCATGACGTAAGTCAGCCGGAAGTTAACAGCCACTCGCGCGATGACGTAACGGCCACTGAAGTTGTACACCGTCAGTCGTTACAAGCGTTACAACCGCCACTCGGGTTATGACGTAACAGCCATTCAGATGACGTGAATAGCGGGATCACACTCAGGGTTGGGTAGTGGCAGAAAACTGCAAAGGTGGTACGATATGCAGGTACGGTACGACCCGTGAGCACGACGGTACGACCCGTGAGCACGACGGTACGACCCACGAGCACGACGGTACGACACTTGAGCGCGACGGTACGACACTTGAGCGCGACGGTACGATCCTAGGTCATGATTTGGCTGGCCTTTGACCTGACCGTAAAGGAACAGGTCAAAGACCACGCGATCATAGCGAAGGATCGTTCCATCGTGATAAAGAGGTAACTTGAGATTGCTTGTTATCTGAAGAGACTTTCAAGTAGTTTAAAATGGCCATTGTATGTTGTCTGAGACTGTATTTGGCGATAAATGAAAATGACACATATTTCTTCATTTACTCAGATTACTTAACGAGCGAACGACCGTAATGGGGTTGTACGAACTGGGTGCATCTCGGTGACGCGTAGATTTGGGGAGGGTGTTGACCTTGCCTGACCTGTAACGTGACCCACTCTGACCTGTGTCATGCACCAGACGCTGCCAACCAGTTGGTGGTACCCATATGATTGGCGATGGACAGTCGGTGCGTCTTGTGTTTTGGTATACAAGATTTGGGTGTGTATTTTGTCCTGGTATACAAGACCTGTGTGTCGTGTAGTGGTGTAAAGAAGATCTGAGTGTATTCAGTACTGATAAACAAGATCTGTGTGTATTGTGTTCCAGTGTACAATCGCACATGTGTCCTCTGTGTATCATACATATGAAAATGCATATAAGATGCGTTTGAAGCCTGGGTGAATACTTTCGTAAATACTTTCCCTCGTCTTTTCTTTTTCCCTTTTCATAATCCTCTACATTTCAATTAAGACCTGACCTTGATGTGGATTTCTGTACGCGACTGGAGCCTCCAACATAGAGAGAGACAAAAAAATAGAGTGTACGTATTTGGACGATGATACATATTGTGTGCACGCGTGTGCCCTGACCTCCTCCGACCTCGCGTTGCCCCCTCGTTATCAAGAGGTCGTTTAACGTCGCCCTCGTATCATTATGGGTCATTATACCATCCCGACGCATCAGTAATTGTGGACACGTCAGACCGACTGCGACCTGACACCATCAATCGGTTCCCCTCTGACAGTTACCAGTCAGTAAACACTTGACTGGGTTAGGAGGAGGAGGAGGAGGGAAGAGGAGGAGGAGGAGTGGGTTATGCGGGTTATGAGGAGGAGGAAGAAAGAGGGGGAGGAGGAGTGGGTTATGAGGGTTATGAGGAGGAGGAAGAAAGAGGGGGAGGAGGAAAGAGGAGGCGGAGGAGGAGGAAAGAGGAGGAGGAGGAGGAGGAAGAGGAAGAGGAAGACGATTTTAGAATGTGTTTTAATGAAGGGAAAAAAAAGGATGCCCTTGATCATTGTGTTTAGGATAATAGGATCAGACTTTTTTTTCAAAGACTGGAGTAACGAGGTTGTGGGAGTCTGGGGCCATGTGAATTCCTGTGCGACGAAAAATGCTATAGACATTTCATCTCTGTACAAGGAATTACATATCTAATTTAGTATGTAAGTAATAAGCATGTGTTTAAGTAGTAAAGAATGTGAGTACATGAAATTACATATCTGTTTTAGTATATAAGTAGCAAGCATGTGTTTAAGTAGTTAAGTATGTGAGTACATAAATTTACATATCTGTTTTAGTATGTGAGTAGTAAGCATGTGTTTAAGTAGTTAAGTATGTGAGTCTATATAAGTGTAGACTCGTGGAGCGGCACAAGTGAGGCAATGTCATCTGGTGGTGGTGGAGGAGCCCGTGTGTTGGGGGAAGGTGTCCCGGTTGTCTCGTGTTGGGGCACCGCTGCACCAGAGGTGCCCCAACCTGGGGAGGAGGGCGTCCACGAACTCCCTCTCAGGGGGTGTTCGTGGGGCCTCCTCAAGGGGAAAGGGGGAGTGCACGTGAGATACAATACGAGGAAGAAAAGGTATATTGTCTGTGTTCTCTACACAGGACGCCGCTCTGGCGTATACGCAAGGTTGACTCAAGGCTGCAGGGTTTGTTTTTTTGTAGCGAAATGTATTCATTAGCATAGAAATGAGAGGAAATAAACACATCCCTCGTAATAAAAGAATAGAGATAAGATGAGGATAAAGGAAATGTATTGTGATGAAGACTACGCCAATATTTGAGAGGGCGTGCGTAATGCGTTTACACTGACGCCGCTGGAGAAAGGTGAGGAAGCGCCCGCGCCACACCACCTCACCAGCGACGTACTGCATCACTCCGGGGTTTACCTCCACACACACTTACCGTTCGACCCATTTCCTTATCTTCGCTCTCTCCTCTCTTGTCCTTGTTACTTCTGTTATCTCGTCCGGCTCTCTCTCTCTCTCTCTCTCTCTCTCTCTCTCTCTCTCTCTCTCTCTCTCTCTCTCTCTCTCTCTCTCTCTCTCTCCGCCCAACTGCCTCTCCAAACTTTTCTGATCCTAATTAATTTCTCATTTCCCAACCCCCTCCCCCTCCCCTCACCACCTCCTCCTCCTCCTCCCTACCTCACACAGTCTGCCTCATGACCTCTCCTCTCCCCCCTCACTGCTCCCTCCCTCATTTTTCTTCTTCTCCCTTCCCCCCACCCCCTCACCCTGTTCCTCCCTTCTCATCATACCTTCCCTCACCCCTACGCCCACCTGTACGTGTCCTCTCCCCTCATCCATTCTTCTACCCACCGGATCTCCCCATCCGCGTCATTCCCTCCCATCTTTCTTGTCCCCCCCCCCCCCACCGCTGACCGGCGCCTTCGGCTCACTCCTCCCTCAGCCTCCTCCTCCTCCTCTCACCCCAGCCTCTCACCCGCGCCTCTCACCTGAGGGGCCTCCTCTTCCCCTCTCCCACGTGACCCTTCTCTTTGTCCCCTCTTCAAGCGCGCTTTTATCAAATTCCTGGAACCTCTTCCTTTGTTCCTTCTCAAACATCCTTTTCCTTCATCCTGAACGCAATATTTTTTTTCATTATTCACGTTCACCGTGGATGATTTTGTTCACTTTCCTTTCCTTTTTTTTTTTAGGCTAAATACTTCATGAATTAAGTAACCTCAACACACATACATGAGAATGGTTTTGCTTTTTTATTTGTTACTGTTTTGTTTGAGGGGACTGTTTACCCCCCCCCCCCCCCTGCTATAATGCAGCTCTTCTCGTCATTTGTGGACGCACATTTTCCCCCCTTTATGCATACCCACCTCGCGGCAACACACACCCCGGGGGGCGAGCCATGAACCCTTCAGTCGCTCTGCATGAGAGTCGCTCTGGTGGGGTGAGTGGGTGGGTGTTGTGTTTTGATCCTTCTCATGCATTCTTTATTGTTTCATCTCATCCACTTTTACTCCAACGCTTCTACAGTTATTTCTCTCCCCTTCCTCCTAATGTATCCTTCCGTTGTTTTCTCTAATATTTATTTTTTATCCGTCTCTTTTCCTCTATTTGGTTCTCTCGAGACCTGATTCTTTTAGCTTCATTTTTGCTGTCCCAACTCTGCATTCTGTCTCGTCTTTGCCTCCTCCAGGAGATTCCCTCGCTGTTTCCCAGATGATATATATATATATATATATATATATATATATATATATATATATATATATATATATATCCCTAAGTATGGGCACTGGCCCATCCCACACTGGGGCTGTATGCTGAGCACGTGAGGGATTCCAACCAGACAACCCCTGCGTAAACTGACTCGTGCTTCACTCTGCTGTCCATAAATATGTTGGTCATTGATCCAGCCTGTACCATGCCCGTGTCTCTGTACTAGGAATTGATGCCCCTCGGCCCACTTACCCTGCAACTCGCCTCGCCCACCTGTGTGTAGCTGTGGGATCACGTGTCGCATGCCCGTAGCTCGAGGGGCGGTGGGAGTTCTCAGTCATCACAGCGGTGACATTACCAGGGATGGGATGGCTTGCACCACCACCACCACAAGCAGTGCCTCCCATGGCTTGCACCACCACCACCACAAGCAGTGCCTCCCATGGCTTGCACCACCACCACCACAAGCAGTGCCTCCCATGGCTTGCACCAGCAGCAGTGCCTCCCATTTCCCATACTTCGTTTTCTTTACTCTTATCATCCTCTTACTTAGAACATATTCCCTTTAGCTCTTCATGGCTGTTCCTTACGACCTTATGTCTTTTGTTGCATTTCTATATCCTCTACTACCTTACACACACACACACACACACACACACACACACACACACACACACGCACACACCAAGTTCCACTGAAGTTCAATATAATCAGTTTTCTCTCTATCTGTAACCAGAAAATCTTGTGCTCGTGTTGTGTCTTCGTTTCACAAAAGCCTCTGAAAAGGAGTTTGAGCTTAAGTCCCTCTTTCTCGCGAGTACCAATGAGGTCAAGGTCGGGTCATGTTAGGGCGTCCTGGGGATACAAGAAGCAGCTGCACACTCGGTGGCCCACTATATCCTTCATCCTGAAGATAGAAGAAAAGAATTCAGCGCGGCTCTCGTGTATGTGGGTCGAGGATGTAGCCTGAACTTGAGCCCTGCAGCTGAACCTTAGATTTTGTGAATATTCTTGAACGTGACTTGGCCTGAAGGGGGAGCGGGGGGTAAGCCTTATCCTAACTTAGCGTTAAAGTTGTTCCTCCTTCATCCGCAACACACACACACACACACACACACACACACACACACACACACACACACACACGCATCACAAGCAAACCTGAACACCCTGTGTAGTGTCCTCTGTTCTGCTTACACCTTCTTTGCATACCCTGTGTATGCACCTCCTTAGCTGTACAGAAAGTTTGCAGGTTCGTCCTCTTTGAAAAATCGGCACGTCACACTAATCCACAAGTTCCAGTTCTCTCTCTCTGTGTCACACAAACAGCCTCGTTAGAGTCCAAACGGTCTGACGGTCTTTTGAGTTCATTTCGTATGTGTGTTTGATGCTCGTTCAGTCGTTTGCATGCGTCACTCGCTGAGCGTCCGGGTGCTGTGCTGTAGCCGCCTGTGGGCACGTGGCGTTCGTGGGGGTCAAAACGGTGTCACTGGTGGTCATGACAGTGTGGCGGGGGGGGGGGGGGGCGCTGATGGTTGGTATCACCATCTGGCACAAGCTGGATGTTCGACCTGTTTGGGGTCAGCGTGATTGGTAGGTTATCCTCTTCCCGCCGACTTTCTTAATTGGCACCTTGACCCTCCAGGTCTCCTCCCTCCCCGTCCTTCATGACTGACCCCTCAGATGACGCCCTCCCCCTCCTGTACTCCTCTCCCCCCTCCTTTTCCACCCCTCCCCCAGGTGCAGATGACCCCCCGCGGTGGCTCAGACCTCAGAAAATGATTCCCCGATGGAAAGACTCAACAACACGAAAGGCAAGGTCATCTAACTGTAGGTAAACGACGGGTGGGAATTTGTGGGGTCACAAACAACCTTTGACCCAGGTCAGGGTCTGGTCTGGCGTGAGCCGAGGTGTCTTCCCGGCCTGCACAGAGCGCGGAGGATGTGTGTGTGTGTGTGTGTGTGTGTGTGTGGGTCTATTGCATCTCATTAACTCTCTCTCTCTCTCTCTCTCTCTCTCTCTCTCTCTCTCTCTCTCTCTCTCTCTCTCTCTCTCTCTCTCTCTCTCTCTGATCCATACTGATCCAACGTCCAGTCTCTCATGTCCCCCCCTCCTCCTCCCTCACGTCCGTGTCCCGCCCCGTCCGTGACGCGTGTCCCCAGCGTCCTCCTTTCCAGATGTGTGTGTGTGTATGTGTGTGTGTGTGTACCCATCTTCCTGGTGGGTCGAGGGTCCTCCGGCATCATCATCATCATCATCATCATCATATTATTATTATTATTATTATTATTATTATTATTATTATTATTATTATTATCATTATCATTATTATTGCTTTATCCTCGTTTTCTTTTCCCATCTCTTATTTCTCATACTCTGTTTCTTCTCCTCCTCTTCCTCCTCCTCTTCCTCCTCCTCCTCCTCCTCCTCCTCCTCCTCCTCCTCCTCCTCTTCTTCCTCCTCCTCTTCTTCCATATTTGCGCTCTCCCAGAATCATCCTGGAAGAGTTCCCTTCCACAACCGTCCCGTAAATCAGTTCCATGATTAATTTCCTGTATCCTGCATCGTGGATGATTATAACGTCATCAGTTGGGTCAGGTCACGTAAACATTATGAAACACCCAGACCAAAGACTCGATGTTGAGAATCCGTCCGGGAGCGTCCACTTCGTCTCGTGTGGTTACCTTGTGGGTTAAAAAAGCCACCTTCCATCCTTTCCCTGCTCCTTCCTGGAGTGCAGAGGGAACGCTTCTACATCCAGGAACATTTTTACCTTGAAACCCCTAAAGGAACATCCCGCTGAACGAACCCGTATCGCTAAAGGAACGACTCATGGAAAAGAAGAGACTCCACCGCCGAACACAAGTCGCTCATTTATCAAATGTATGGCCAGAATTACCCCTCCCCAGCCCATCCCCACGCAGGGACGCATCCCGTAACAAAGGCACACGTAGTGTGAAAGTAAGGTGAGCAATTAAGTAATTACATGAGGCATTATATCTCTCTCTCTCTCTCTCTCTCTCTCGAGGGAAGCGCTTGGGAGGCCATGAGTGAAGCAGCCCCAACGTCTGGTTGAGGTCTGGCCCTCGGCTACTGCTGCCAGAGACGAGGGTTAAGAAGAAGCAGAAGACTTTGCCTCAAGCACACTATATAACAAAGGAGCGTCGTGACTGTCTGTTTCCCACCTGTCTCTCTGTCTGTCATGGCGTTTGCCTCTGTCAATATGTTACTGTGTTGTTTGCCCGGTTTTTATTGGCTTCCGTTTGCTTCGTACTCTCTTGTTTGCACGGTCCTCTGTCTGCTATTCTCTTTACTGTGTTATTGTTTTCCTGTTTCCCTTCGGTATTTTGCTGTTGCATGTTCTGTTTTTCTGTTGTATCATTGTTTATCTGTCTCTCTGGTATGTTATTTGCCTATTCTTCTGTACAACTTTTCGGTACAATCGTCTTTTCTTTCGCCTCTTATATACTTTCATATTCCGTTCGACAGATCCATTTACCTGTCTTGCAGTTTCTCATTGTGGATATGAGGCTTACTTCTCTCCCTCTGTCTCTTTTCTGTCAGGCAAACTCTGTCAAATTATCTCTGTCCATCTGTCTTTTTGTCTGTCTGCCTGTTGGTTTCTGCCCCTGTTCAACCATATGACTGTCTTTGTATATCTATTTGTCTTTATCTGCAGTGTCTTTTTATGCCTATTTTTCGAAATTATCTGGTGGTCTCTGGATACATCTACTTGTAAACATGTGAGAGAGTGAGAGGAAGGTAGTGGGAGGGAGACTTGGTTATGTGGTATCCCCAATCCTTCAATCCTTGCCCCTCTCACAACCCGTTCAGGGGTGATTCACAAACATGGCTTACCCCGCCAGACACAAAGGAAACATCAGACAGACGAGATGGACGCGCTGCAGAGTGTGACCATCGGATCCACTACGTCAGTACTGCACGCAAGAAACACTTCAGAATATAAAGTGCGTGAGTGTGTGTGTGTTCGTGTGAGTAATGAGGCATGAGTGTGCTTGGATGGAGAGCTTCGTGAGCGTGGCGAGGGTAAAGTGTGAGTTTAAAAAGACCTCGGGATTCGGAGCAGCAAAGTGCTTGCCAAGGCACTGAACGCAAGGGAGTAAGCGTGCTTGCAAGATCACCTGTTATGTTTGTTCTCTGTGGATGTGAGGACTGGAAGCCGTGGGCATCTTTCAATGAAGGGTTTACGGGGGTAATTTGTGTACCGACGCGAGACATGAAGAAGGATACTGGGTTGAGTAGCGATATCCCGTCCCTACAGCGAGGATTGGCGTCATGTATTAGAAAAGAGTGTGAGGTGTTGAGATCAGATTTCATATGGAGGTGATCACGAGAGAGAAGATATGGAAATGTGGTTGATGGCCAAAAGTGTGAATCTGGGCCCTCAGGATGGACATTCAAGATGGATGATTCGTAAATGGTCCTCTGGATTTCTTGTGCATTGTATGAAGGTAGAAGAGAGGAAGTTAGCAAGCAGCCACTTGAACCCAGAGGTAAGGAGCCATCGGTATGATAGTGTGGCTTGTGGTTTGACCTATAAGGGTCAGGTTCAAGGTCTGGCCCTGGTACCCTAGTGTGGTGCCGTCGTGCTCAAGGGTCGTTCCATCTCCCTAAAAGGTGGTGCCATCGTGTTCAAGGGTCGCACCGTCGTCTTCAAGGTTCATGTCGTCGTGCTCATGGGTCGCACAGTCGTGCTGAAGACTCATTCAGGTTTTGTTCAAGGGCCGTACCGTCGTGTTCAAGGGTCGTCCCATCTTGTTCAAGGGTCGAACCGTCGTCTTTCAGGGCCGTATCGTCGTGGTGAAGATCCGTTCTCTCGTGGTCAAAGGGTCGTCCCCTCGAGTTTAAGGGGATAATGATGCATTCTAGAAATAACTTCAAAGATTAATTAAGGGGTTAGATGAAAGAAGAGACATATTACAGAGGGTAATATGAAAGAACATCCCCTTGTGAAATGACATGAAGAAGACTCCGATTTTTTGGGGGCGACGACACTGAATGATCGGGGGTTAATGTTAAGTTCTGTTTAGTGAATTTATGCCAGAGAAATGGCACAGGTGGAAGTAGTGAATGAGGTTTGATATTCACATGGTTAAGACGAGAATGGGATGTGACGATTATGGTGAGTTTGGAAGCACCATGACACGGGATGGATATGGGTGTATGGAAAGGCCATAGCAGATGGTATGATGATGATGGAGGGGTGTGGAAGACATACGACAGACGGGAACAGAAGGTACCGTGGTCATTTCTGTAGGCTGAGGATTGGGCTACCCTTGCAAGTTGAAAGCAGAGAGAGAGAGAGAGAATCGAGAAGACTGGACACTCACTGTTGATGTACGCCTGGCAAGGGTGTTGAGAATAAATGCAAGTAAGACTTAAGAACAAGTTTTTCGAGTTTGGAAGAAAAAGGTTTTTAGTTCCACTTGTCACGGTGTTGGCTAAGCGAAAAAACGAGGGGGGAAAAACACCTTGAAAGCTGTGCACTCCACGTATGGAGAAGGGGCGATCAGTGAGGATGACAGAGAGAAAGCAGCAATCTGAGAGTGGGAGTCATTCCAGGGAAACAATAGTGGTGGTGCTCCAAGAGTCTGGTGAATGGGAAGACGAGTGCATGACGCAAGAAGCCGTGCATGATGAAACATTTGGCTGACCTCCTCTTTACAGACGAGAGACTATATTCCCACCAGGTTCGGGGAGGTAAGAAATATGATCAGGGGAATGAAGAACATGGCTTATTTGCATACGTAATTAAAGTACTGAGGAAGAAGAGGGAGCAGATAATGAAGTTGTGAATATCCCAAGGGGGTCAGGCAGTCATCAGAAGCCGGATCGATGTCATGAGTTTATACATGCCAGGCGAGACGCCCCCCCCCCCTTCCCTCCGCCCCTTAACGCTGGTGAAGTACGCACGTGTGGCTGCGTAACACCGAGGAGGGTCAGTAAGGACGCGTAAGAGATGGGTTGATTCAGTAGATAAGCTCCTGAAGGATTGACCGTTCATCGAGGAGCCACGTGGAAGTCCCTCAGCAGATGATGCCGTGGAAATGACGGTAGATCGTGTGTGCTGGGAAATCCTTTTGGTGTGTCGTGTGACCACAAATTTCGACGCCTCGTCATCACGATTCCGCGTGGCTACAGCCTTTTTGAGAGCGATCGTGTGTTTTGGTGATTTGATTAAGAAACTTTGTTCAACTTGGTCCACATAAGCCATGACCCAGAGGTGGGGAACTTACATGGCCATAGTATCGTTGGGAATTATTTGGAACTCGGGGAAAAAAAAAATGTTAGAAAGATACGTGGTTTGAGGAAATAGATACGTGGTTTGAGGAACAAGATACGTGGTTTGAGGAACAAGATACGTGGTTTGAGGAAATTGTTGTGAGGATGCACGACCGGAGGTCCCTCAGGATGGACGGGCTTGGGAAGGGGCGTGACAAGTGATAGACTGGTCGCCCGTCTGTGGTCATATGACTGATATCACACACAAGCCAGGTAAACAACGAGAGATGTGAACACATCGAGAGAGCGAGGTCCCATTTGGGCTAGGTATAATAACCACAAGAGGATGATTAAAAGAGTTGTTGATCGTGTGTTGTAAGGAGATTGTGTGTGTGTGTGTGTGTGTGTGTGTGTGTGTGTGTGTGTGTGTGTGTGTGTGTGTGTGTGTGTGTCGAACTGGTGAAAGGAGGAAGGAGAGGCAGAGATTGTGTACCTGGTGAAGGAAGAGAGAGAGAGAGAGAGAGAGAGAGAGAGAGAGAGAGAGAGAGAGAGAGAGAGAGAGAGAGAATCATACCCCCAGCCAGTATCTCTCTCTCTCTCTCTCTCTCTCTCTCTCTCTCTCTCTCTCTCTCTCTCTCTCTCTCTCTCTCTCTCTCTCCAACAGCGGTGGTTGTGATGGCGGTGATCACTGATGATAAGTTATGTGTCCACAAATTACAACCACAAATATATTCATACATAAGTATAACCATACAGTAACATGCTGGCAGCTCGGGGTACCCCTATAATGCAGCCAAAATGTTGCTCCCCAGCTTCGGTACGGCTGGATATCATGTCAGACCGGGCGCATACCGGAGGAAAAGTGGGTAAAAATAGAGACGTATGCAAATCATGAGCTCGAATGTCGGTCTGAATTTTGATATGAGGTGGACTGATCTTCTCCCCGATTCTTAAAGAAGTTTGAGGAAGGAAAAGATATATTCTTTGCCCTCAACTCGACGAACCCACTTGGGTTATACGGATCCTGCGAAGGGTTCTCTCTCTCTCTCTCTCTCTCTCTCTCTCTCTCTCTCTCTCTCTCTCTCTCTCTCTCTCTCTCTCTCTCTCTCTCTCCTACACACGACACGCTCCAGTGGAGCACTGACGATGTGTAGGTGGGATGTTAACATATATGTATCTACGGTGCAAGCCAGGTGTGTTGGGAGCGTTGCACCGAAGACCTGTGGTACCTCCTCAGTGCCAGTCTGCAAAAGGCGGAGGATGTAGAGAGAAGAAGACGTGTGGTATGGTAACGTTACGAACATTGTAAATGTCCTCTGTCACGTCCAGCACCACACCTGCTGTAACGGAGTATTACTGACCTGTAACACGATTCTCGTTGTGTTACAGAATGAGGGGGGGGAAGGGTGGGGGTACGTTACACATCTTCCGGAGGTAGATTCAGTGTACTTCGTCCCTCTCATAATGATTAAACTAGATCTATTTCAGCAGACCCTACGTAGACTACCTACCTGTCATTGTGAGCAGACACGTTCCCTCCTCCAGTTGACTCTCACCTCACCCTCCTCATTGCCGCTGGCATCCTCAGTAGATGTGATTATTGCTGTATCGTACGTTCTAGATTCAAAACATTGTTTTATGAGTGATATACGGCGCTGCCAAGGTAAGCCAGTGTGTGTGTGTGTGTGTGTGTGTGTGTGTGTGTGTGTGTGTGTCTGTGTGTGTGTGGGTGTGTGTGTCTGTGTCTGTGTGTGTGTGGGTGTGTGTGGGTGTGTGTGTCTGTGTCTGTGGGTGGGTGGGTGTGTGTGTGTGTGTGTGTGTGTGTGGTGTTGATGAACGGAGGAACCGATACTCCTGGAGTGAATGCATCTGTTTCTGTTCTTCATTTCTAGGGTGAGACACAGAGAAAATGCCACAGAAACGTGGATAGATTCCGACATCCAGTTTGCGAAAGAGAAACGACATAGATGGGCATCTTTTGTGTCATATATATATAACCCGAGTTCCCACAGTGTCTTTCTGCTGCGCTGGAAATTAAGCGAAATGGGGAAAGTATTTTGAAATAGTTGTTGTCACGTAGGTCGAAGTTTGGAATTACTTTTCGTTAACAGTCGTGCTACGTACCTTGGTTGGTCGACTGTGGCACTATGATCGTAAGGTTCGGAGTTAGTAGGATTTCGTGCATTGAACATAATATTCGTGAGTATAGGTTTTTTTTTTTTTCAAAAAGTTTAAACTTTCGTAATTCATTGCTCTAAGGTTGGAGATATAGGTTTAGCATTTTATGAGTGCATGTGTGTCCTGCAGCAGCAGCAGCAGCAGCAGCAGTGCTTGCAAAGATCATCTGCGGGTTTTAAAAAACAACTGTGTAATTTACACATCGTAAAGCTTTGGCTGAGTTTAATGCAGCGCACAGTCCTTCCTCGGTGTTCGTCTCGGCTTAGGTTACCCGAGTCGTCCGCCAGGGGGGAGGTGGGGGGGTTGAACAACCCCAGGCGTGCCCCAGGGAGGTGGGCGTTCAGCTACGCCAGACGTCTCCTCTGGGAGAAGGGGTTGGTCTGCCCCCAGACATTTTCCCAGGGGAGGAAGGGTTGAGCTGCCCCCAGACATTTTCCCAGGGGAGGAAGGGTTGAGCTACCCCCAGACATTTTCCCAGGGGAGGAAGGGTTGACCTACCCCCAGACATTTTCCTAGGGGAGGATGGGGGTTGACGAACCCCCATATATCCCCCTAGGGAAGAAAGGGTTAAACTAACACCAGTCATCCCTTAAGGGGAGAAGGGGTTTAGCTACCCCGTACGAACCCCCTCCTCCCCCTCCAGGGGAGAAAGGGTTGAACAACCCCAGACGCCCGCAGGAGAATATGGGTTGAACTGCCCCAAGCGTTCCCACGAGAGATGGGGTTGAAATACCCAGACGTGCCCCAGGGGAGAGGAGGTAAGCCACACCCAGATGGCTCCCAGGGGAGGAGGAATGTGGTCTGCATCAGACTATGCAAAACCTTTATAAACCAGTCATCAGCTGGCGGTGACAATGCGCATCTTGGGTGAGGCTCCCGACAGGCAAGTAGTGGGCGGTGAAGACGTCTGGGGTGCACTGCCGCTCCCTCGCGGAGTCATAACCCCTTGAACACGACGGTGCGGCCCCTTGAGCACGACTGTACCCTCTGAAACGCGACGGTACGACCCTTGAGCAGGAACGGCACTGCCCTAGAGCACGACGGTACGACGGTGCGATCCTTATGCATGACGGTGCGACATTTGAGCACGATGATGCGATCTCTTGATATCATGACACGGCTTAACCCGACTCTCATAGGTCAGGTCAAACGTCAGCCCTCTATACCCAAGGGTCGTACCGTCGTTCTCAAGGGAATCAGAGACAGAACAAGTTTTTATTTCCATGAATGAGTTCGTATCACAAAAGAATACATACCTGCAAAAAAAAAAAAGGATTTAATCGATGAACTGAGAGGAGAGATTAAGAAGACTTCCCTTATCTCTTTGTGTTATTTCGAGCAGTGTTCACGAAAGGACCCGATGGTATGTTTGTGTTTGATTTCCTTGCAATACTGGTGGGGACGAGAGCTGCAATTCAGCCTAGTCAGAGTTGAATGGTAAAAAAAAGGAAAAGAGCAGTTTTTTGTTTCTTTTTTTTTAATGTTGTGGTATCCATGCAGTTCACATCCAGCTGTTTCTTGGTCGACTTTCAACATATTACATCACCAGAAGTTGTCATTAGTAACTTCGTCCTCAGTTTTTGTGGGATGGGTCAAGTACGAACAGATTGTGGCGGTCTCACACACACACACACACACACACACACACACACACACACACACACACACATCCTCGACCCACCAGGCCCTGTGTGACAAGGTGAAACACAGACTTAGCCACGTAACTATAAACATTTTCTGTGGAGAACTATCGTTTTGAAACAGCGCCCGAAGCTGTTCTGAACTTTACATTGTATTGCGACATCATCCTGATCTATTTCAGCTCAGAAACTGGATCTAACCATCAAGGGAAATAAAAGGAAAATATCGAGGAACACATATGGGTCCACACAAGAAATGTGTACGTATTGACCTTTTTTATTTACTCCTTGCGTTATATTGCGTTGGCAGAAATGGACTTGTTCAATGTTCATCCCATCTGTGTACCCTGGTGGCTGTTTCTGGCGTCTTTTTCTCTCCCTGGCACTACACAGGCCGTTCACCCGGCCCTGTGTGGTGTCCTGCTCGACCTTCTCTCAAACCTCTTGCACCCAACAGCCTCACCAACACTCCCACTCGGTGTCGTCTGATACTTCACAACCTCACACTCCTCACGCCCGCCATGCCTGTGTGTCATCCCTACAACCCCCTCTACAATTCTTGATGATCCCCTCTCGTCCATTCCAAACTCCCCCTACACGCATCACTCTTGTGTTATGTGTTCCCACACAACCCCCACACACCACCCTGTGATGTCGTCCCACACAACCCCCACGCATCGCTCTCCTTATTTTGTTTTCTAATCCTCGACAATGCCATGCGTCTCTCTCTCTCTCTCTCTCTCTCTCTCTCTCTCTCTCTCTCTCTCTCTCTCTCTCTCTCTCTCTCTCTCTCTCTCTCTCTCTCTCTCTCTCTCTCCCCCCCCCCAACTTGACCTGACCTGACCCTCCTCTCCTCTGCTTCCTTCTCTCCTCGCTCGTGTTCCTCTTCGACAGGTTTATCACTTGGGTTGTCTGTCTTCCTCTTTAGGAAGCCTCCCCTTTCGCTTGTTGGTCGTCTCCTTCCGAAACCTTTGTGATGTACCTTCCCTTCCCAGGACGTCGTTGACCCTATGAGTCTGACGGTGTGATCCATTGGCACAACGATATACGACCCTTAACCACAACGGGATGACCCTTAACCACGAAGGTGCTACCCTTGAAGGCGAAGGTCTGATCTTATTATCCGACCCTCAAAGGTCAAGTCACAGGATAGGCCATCATACGCGAAGGGTCGTACCGCCGTGCTTGATAAGGATCGTAGCGACGTGACCAAGAGGTCGTTCCGTCGTGCTCAAGGCGTGGGTTAACCTTCCCTCCTTTTACTTCATATCGTCACTTGGATAGTACACCGCAGCACCGGTGGTTCGTACCCCACATCCCCCTTATTCCTCAAGCACGTTGAACTACATTCAGGCAGTAGCAACAGCGTTTGACCCCATATCTGTATGGTGGCTCCACACACACACACACACACACACACACACACACACACACACACACACAAGCAGTCGCCTCCATGTTCAAACAGTCGTCGCGGCTCAGTCGAGCCAGTATCTTCCGTACTCAGACGATTGCCTTTGTGTACTCATGCGGACGCTTCTGTCGACTCAGGGTTGTATCTCCCACACTCAAGTAGCGTCTCTTGTGTACTCATGCGGTATTCGTCTGACTCGAACACGTATCTAAAGTGTTGAACACTTGCCTGTGTACACTCAAGAAATCGCCTGTTTTCTCCACTCCTTCCCGGTGTTCGAAACTTTAGAAACTGTCCTGTTCTAGTAATTCTTTAACCAATTCATCTTTCGTACCTTTTTTTTCAGACTAACTAAATATGGTTTTCATGTAATCGAAACTCAGAGTCTCTGCTTATGTTACGTACAGTATATTGAGAAAGAGAACACTCATGTTCTGTGCAGTATTGCTGCAGTGCAGATATTTCACTACGTACATGTTGCAGGCTACCGAACCAAGGAGTGTGCGTTCTGTCTCTGTGTTGTATGCATCGCTGGTGGCGTAATACAGGATCTGAGGGCGCGTTTTCATCCCTCCATAATACCCCAGTGTAAACCCAGTTCCTCAGGGGCTGGACCATAACCCAGCCTTCCAGGTGGCTGGTTGGTGTACGGTCAGGAGGTCTTTGTGATCCAGGTGGACTCGCTTACCTTCCTTCCTCGCCGCCCTCCTTGTTCGTGGTGTTGACTTACTTCAAGCCCCGATGCCCTGGGATAAAGCACACACACACACACACACACACACACACACACACACACCTCCGTCGTTTGCATTGGTAAGGTACAAGATCCGAGGTCTTCGGGAACACCTTGCTGTCGGACGTGAGGGAGGGTCTGTGGTGGAGTGGGATGATAGGGTGAGGGAGTTGACGACTGCTCTGGACAGGTCAGTCGCCCTTTTGGTGGTGATCCGTCTTGGAAATACATTTTCTGAAACTCCTCGTCTTTCTTGGTCTTCCTTTGAAATACATTTTCTGAAACCCTTCGTCCTTCTTTGGTCATCCCTTCAGGTTTATTTTTCCTCTGCTTGGAAGACCCTGCTTTAGTTGGTTCTCTTGTGGAGTTCGTCGTCTCCCTCGTCCGCGTCTGTCCTCTTTATGTCCTCTGGCCACAGTGGCCTCTTGACGTCCTCCTCGTATTCCCAAAATCGTTGACTGTGACAGTTTTGTTGACTTTAGTTTGTGGTCTTCCCCCCCCCCCCCCCCCTTTCCTTTTTTTTTGGACAAGTCTTCGTTGTTGATTTTGTTGTGTTTTTCTTGGGTAACATATGCATGTTTCCTAGTCTTAGATATATTATATCCCTCTCCCCTGATGAATGTTCTCATATATATCTTCTCTCTAGTCCTTAATGGCTATATTTACCCCAGCGTTTATGTTATCCCTGTATAAATGTGTGTATGTGTGTGTGTGTGTGTGTGTGTGTGTGTGTGTGTGTGTGTGTGTGTGTGTTTGTTTGTGTGTGTGTGTGTGTGTGTGTGTGTGTGTGTGTGTGCGTCTAGCATCTCGGGGTCCAATTTTAGGGTCACAGACGCAGTTGATTTACTCGAGCCGACCGCCTTGACCTCTCTGGTGGCTGGGAGAAGGCAGGGCAGAGTTTGTTTGTTGATCCTCGGCCTGACTCGGTCCGCGATACGTCTACGCAGTGCCCTCGTTACCAGGGTTCGTGTCTCCTCCTCCCCCACCTATATCTCCCAGGATGTCTGTCTCTCCTTCCTTCCCCCTACCACCCACCTGTTTCAGTCTGTCTCCACGTGTACGAACGGGGTCTTTTCGGTCTGTGAGGGTCCGTCTTACATGCGGGAACTGAATGAGACATAGTCAAGTAAAGAGAGAATTTTTTTTTTATTTTTTTTTTAGATTTGATAAAGAGATAAGCCGGAGTCACTTACGGGGTCAGTTATTCTGGTCTTGATAAGTGCAAAATCAGACTTGCCACAAGACGGAGCTGAGGGAGTGACCGAATGTTCGTGCCTTACTCCCTGCTTACGTCGTGAGGGTCTGGTTGGCTGCGATGATTATAATTAGGATAATGTGTGTTCAACTCCATCAAGCGCGACGCGGCGTTGCGACCCTGGATCCTCATCAAAATCAAGGGTCGTAACGTCGTGCTCGAGGGTCGTACCGTCGTGCTCGAGGGGGTCGTACCGTCGTGCTCGAGGGGGTCGTAACGTCGTGCTCGAGGGTCGTACCGTCGTGCTCAAGGGTCGCACCGTCGTGCTCGAGGGTCGCACCGTCGTGCTCGAGGGGTCGTAACATCGTGCTCGAGGATGTTTTTTTTTTTTTTCCAACACGCTGCCATGCAGGCATCATGAGCGTGTGAGGCATATGACACATTCCTCTCCCTGCGGCTGCCGCATGTCTGTCCTTGCTTGCTCACAGACTTCCGGGCGGCGCCGCAGATCTCACAGTCGTAACCTTTACCGAGTGTTGGAAAGCGTAACAACACAAGCACACTCCACCATTTACACTCGTCGCAATTTAAGTTAAGTCTTGGGGGGGCGGCCGGTCCAGATCGCCGGCATTCGGGCTGCGAGGACGCTGGTAAGGCTTAGCTGCCTCCCGCTCCCGTTTGAACGAGTCGTCGTTTGACGACACTATCTCTCTCCTGGCGGTTTATATAAACCTCCACCTGAACGCTTTACTGAAGCTGTGGGAGGCCTATGGTCATCTCCCCGCCGGGGAAATGCAGGAAAACGACGACACGAACGAGAGGGAGTGTGAAAGCCAGAGCTGCGGGAAGAGGTTCATAAACACGTCGTTAACAGCAGGGTTCGAATCCTCAACGTCCACGAGAGACGTTGGTAACCCCACGTGGTCTCTCTCTCTCTCTCTCTCTCTCTCTCTCTCTCTCTCTCTCTCTCTCTCTCTCTCTCTCTCTCTCTCTCTCTCAGCAAGATATCCCCTTGGTGCAGATGATGCCGAGGGCGTGGGGTGGGTGGGCGCCTAATTCGAGCGCAGCGGCGCCCCGTGGACCATGTGCTGGAGAATCCTGAAGGGCGTCTTTCCTTGTGACATCCTGCTGGCGATACCGGCATAAGCGTAGGATCCTGAGGCTGCCTGATCCTCTGTACCAGGCACCAGTGTACCAGGTACCAGCGTACAGTACCAGGCACCATTGTACGGTGTACCAGGCACCAGTCTACAGTGTACTAGGTACCAGCGTACAGTACCAGGCACCATTGTACGGTGTAACAGGCACCAGTCTACAGTGTACAGTGTACAAGGTACCACTGGACAATACCAGGCACCATTGTACCAGGTACTTGAGGAACCTGGTAGTACCCAGCAGACAATGGGAGGACCTCAGTTTCCTACTTTGTGTAGTGTCGAGGTTATGGACACACACACACACACACACACACACAACACACACACACACACACACACACACACACACACACACACACACACACACACCAGCACAGCTTCCAGTCAGCAGGTAACCTTGGAACACACCCTCCTTCCCTCCTCTCCACCTCGCCCCTCATTTCCCACCTCACTCCGCGTGTATCCGCTGATTGCCACAGTAGCCGAGATCCGCGCCACGCTTCTCGCCCAGCGGTGGGAGAGCCACACGTGCACGTGGCTTCGGTTGTCCCGGGATCGCTGTAGTCCACACGTCCACCAGACGGACATGCTGTCCTGTGGTTCGACGTGAGTCCTTCCCTGGATTTGAGAAGGTCGTCCCCGAATCCCTGAGTTTCCTTTAGCGTCCCTCCCGCTGGCGCTGTCGGGAACTGGCAGTTACCACTGGTCGGTGCCTGAGTCATCAGTGACGTCAGTACGGTAGTACCCGTCCGAGGGAGGGAGGGGAGGGGGTCGTCGTCTTGCGTCACCGGTGACGTCGGTCCGGGAGTCCCCGCCCTCCGCGTGACTCACCAGTGACGTCAGTAGTGAGAAGCCAGGCGCCCCCCCCACACAGCCCACCAGCCAGCAGGTGCTATGCTCCCCCCCTCCCCCTCCCCCCAGCGTACTTGCTCCTGCTCTCTCTCTCTCTCTCTCTCTCTCCCTGAGGATCGCGACAAGTGTTCTTGTTCTTTTGTTGACACTTATTTGTTGTTTCCATGTCCTTGCTTCTCTTGGTTTGTGGTGCGTTAGGATGTTTTCTTCTCTCTCTCTCTCTCTCTCTCTCTCTCTCTCTCTCTCTCTCTCTCTCTCTCTCTCTCTCTCTCTCTCACACCATCACTTCCTTCCTCTCGTCAGCCTTCGAGTCCTTGGGGGGAAGTCAAGAAAATTTCATTCTATACTTTTAAAGGTGACAGTGTGGTGTGAGTCACCGCTCTCTCTCTCTCTCTCTCTCTCTCTCTCTCTCTCTCTCTCTCTCTCACTGTGTTGAGCCACAGCAGGTGAGGGCCCACAGCAGCTGTCATTCGTTCTCCCACGTGTGAGAGGGACCCCAGCAACAAGCACTCGTTCACGGCCTCACACCAACAGTAGAGAGACAGCTGGGCCGTGGCGCTGTTTGACATTACGTCACTGTGAACAGCATCGGTAACCGCTGGTAGCTGCGGTAACCACAGCTGTTGGCAGTCACAGCGGTATCGTCGGCTGTGCCTCGTTTAATCAGTTAACAGCAGCTGTAGCTGTAATGTATTGGCAGCAGCAGCAGCTGCTGTAGCAAGACACCAGGAACAGCATGACCCAGGGCAGAATGACCCAGGGCAGCATGACCCAGGGTAGCATGACCCAGGGCAGCATGACCGAGGGCAGCATGACCCAGGGTAGCATGACCCAGGGCAGCATGACCCAGGGTAGCATGACCCAGGGTAGCATGACCCAGGGCAGCATGATCCAGGGCAGCTTGACCCAGGGCAGCATGACCCAGGGTAGCAGCAGATCTTGAGATAACACCGTCACCACAGTGTTACCTGGGTATGGTCGCCCCCCTACACTAGCTAGGTATCATGTTACCTGGGTATGGTCGCCCCCTACACTAGCTAGGTATCATGTTACCTGGGTATGGTCGCCCCCCTACACTAGCTAGGTATCATGTTACCTGGGTATGGTCGCCCCCTACACTAGCTAGGTATCATGTTACCTGGGTATGGTCGCCCCCCTACACTAGCTAGGTATCATGTTACCTGGGTACCCCTACACTGGCTCGCTCAGGACCCCGAAAGCTTTCTCTCGGCCAGTGCAGCGTCGGCTTTCTATTCTCTATGCAACCAGGAGTGTGAAAGTTCTTTCTTTTTTCATTCCTAGGACTTTCTAAGTGCATTCCTTTCACCTCAGTCTATTTCCGTATAACTTTGGTTATTTCCCGGAGTTTAAAGCGAATTCTACCTTTCGTTTGATGCTTTGATGTTCGTTAGTTATGTCGTCGTTCGAAACACAAGAGCGGCGTTACCGGACTCCTCCTGCTCGACGTTACACCGCGAATGTAAACTCTTGACGAAGGAGTCTACAATTCCCTGCTGCTGGAAGTAGCGCAGCTCTGGGCTGTAGCTGCATCTAGAAATGTCCTGGGTTACCCCAGGGGGTAATTACAAGCAATAGATGCGAAAAGCTTCGCCACCATCCAGCACTAGTTTGATGTCTGACTGGCAATCCAATTCGTTACTCATTGTCGATCAAAATATTTGCACTGAAGCTAAAAAAAGGAATATATATATATATATATATATATATATATATATATATATATATATATATATATATATATATATATATATATATATATATATTGCTCATTTCCGCACAGGAGAAGCAAGAAGGAGTTTCGCATGGTTTATTTATTTTTTACTTCTATGCTATTTTCAGAGTGCTGGACGACTCATAATCCCACGGTTTAAACCAACGGTGTTCTCATGATCCCACACTAGTCTTGGTTTTCTCATGATCCCACACTAGTCTTGGTTTTCTCATGATCCCACACTAGTCTTGGTTTTCTCATGATCCCACACTAGTCTTGGATTTCGCTCATTCTAGTAATATTCTTTTTCTCAGCGATGAACCCCGTGACGCGATCGTTTCAATTCTATTCGGGTGAGTATATATGACGGTGAATCATCGTTCACTTTAATAGACTAAGTCCTCAGACTTTCACTGGTGAGTCTGCTTGCGTATTATCTAAATATGGGTAAGAGACAGTGGGAGGAAAATGAGGTAAATCCAAGGTGAGCGGTGTGAGTCAGACGGGGGGCTGACTGCGTTATGAGTTGAATAATGTCCAGGTAGTTTTCTTTGTCTTCATCTCAGTTCTCCGTCAGAGTCCGTCCGTCAAGACAAAGGCAGTCGAAACCCACTCCCCAGAGAGGCTAGTCCCGCATACACACTCCCTCACGTACACTGCAAAGTGATGCACTCAACGTAGGGTCATCGAAGGGTCTATGTTAAGTCTTGCTCTCGGGGCAGATTGTGTGTTCCTGGTTGGCTAGGGGGACGAGAACGGACCTTTAACCCATTATGGACGTAAGTAGGGGGGTTAGGGAGTGGGTCTTTAACCCCACGACCACGACGGTGCGGACCCCTTAGAGCACGACGATACAGCCTTTCAGGACGACTGGACGACCCTCGAGTGTGTATCGGTGGCTCTGCGATTGGCCTAACCGTCAAGGCTCAGACCAAAGGACAGGTATAGCGTAGCACAAGGGTTCTCACAGTCGTGCTTGCTTGTCGTACCGTCGCGGTCAAGGGTCGTACCGTCGCGGTCAAGGGTCGTACCGTCACGGTCAAGGGTCGTACCGTCGTGCACGTGGATCGTTCCGTCGCGGTCAAGGGTCGCACCGTCGTGCTTGCAGGTCGTACCGTCGTAGTCAAGGGTCGTGCCGTCGTGGTCAAGGGTCGTACCGTCGTGGTCAAGGGTCGTACCGTCGTGTTCGTGGGTCGTAGAAAATCAAATTCCCCCCCACAAACCTTTCCTATATAGACCGTCTCTCCCCCTCCCCCCATCCATCCTCAACTCTTTTTTTTTCTCGCCCCCCCCCCCCCTCCCTCCCTTCCCTTTTTCTTGCCTCCATTCCGTTTTCTTACCCGGATCTCATTTTCCGTCATTGTCTTCCCAGCTTCGTGTTTTCTCTCCCATCAGCCAACATCTTCAAGACGCCAGGAGAGGACCTTCCCGGCCAGTGTGTGTGTGTGTGTGTGTGTGTGTGTGTGTGTGTGTGTGTGTGGTGTGTGTGTGTGTGTGTGTGTGTGTGTGTGGTGTGTGTGGTGTGTGTGTGTGTGTGTGTGTGGTGTGTGTGTGTGGTGTGTGTGGTGTGTGGTGTGTGTGTGTGTGTGTGTGGTGTGTGTGTGTGGTGTGTGTGTGTCCAAGCGCCTCGTGAACGCTCCGGAGGGAACACACACTTGTCGCTTGCGCTGGGCCGCCCCGACCCGGGGGATAAACTAACTGCCCCGTCCTTCCCTGTCCTGTCCCGTCCTTTCCTTCCCCTGTCCCCGTCCTTCCCTGACAGGTGTGGACGCCAGCAGCCTCGCTGGCTCGTCCCTGCTGCAGGAGACTCAGTCATGTGTGTAGCTTGTGTTCCGCCTGGGTAAAATAAATGCAAGGTAGTTTCGTGGGAATTTTCGTAAGGTAATTTTGAGGGGTAATTGATGTAATGTAATTGTTTTTGGAGTTGAAATTGAAGAAGTAAGTTTCTTTGGTATATGTTATTTCCTTCGGTTCTTCTCTTTTTAATGTGTTTAGTTGTGATGTTATTTCCTTCCGTTCTTCACTTTTTAATGTGTTTAGTTGTGATCCATCCTCCAGACACCCTCCCCAGGGTCTTCCATCCTCCAGACACCCTCCCCAGGTTCTTCCATCCTCCAGACACCCTCCCCAGGTTCTTCCATCCTCCAGACACCCTCCCCAGGGTCTTCCATCCTCCAGACACCCTCCCCAGGTTCTTCCATCCTCCAGACACCCTCCCCAGGGTCTTCCATCCTCCAGACACCCTCCCCAGGGGCCATCACTGTACGTATACATCATCCCTTTGGCTCCTCCATCCTTCAGTACCCCGCTTACTGGTCGGTTCTCCCCCTCGTAAATCGTGACAAACAGAATTCTTTTCAAAGCTCGATCACAAACCTTTAAATTTAGCAAAATCATTTCTCGTAGATTTTTATGAAGTGAGATTTTTTCTTTTTTTTTTATGTTCGTGTTGTGTGCGAGGCATTTTTTTTTTTCTAGCACACGTGTTTTTACTGTCTTCAAAATGATTTTTATTATTTGTTCAATATCATTTTTTTTTTTACGCTATCGAAGTAAGGTTGTGGAAAAGTTTGCAGGTGGATGAAGAAAGGTATTCACGAAGCGAAATATAATACAGAGATTTAATGAGACTTTTAGCTCTCCATCTTTAGATATAAGCAACCTTGGGTTCGGGTGTGTTTGGCTGTATTGTTAAGAGTTTAAAAATTAATTTATTTGTGGTGTGAGTCAGGCGTAAACAGGGGATGAAATGTTTTTGTAGGAGGCGCAACAAGAGGACTGGATGTTTACAGTGTAGTTGTTCTGTTCGTTAGGGCCTGGGCATGTCATGGAGCGGACCCGCATGATTCTTTGCCTGCAGAAAGTGCCATTCCACACACACACACACACACACACACACACACACACACACACACACACACACACACACTGGCCCGGGTGTAGGCTCCTCCGGGCTACCTCAGTGAACGTGAGAAGAACCTTCCTTTTCGTCGTGAGGTTCAACTTGGGTCGGATATTAAAGTGTTCATTCAGACAGACAGCGAGCCAAGTGTGATTTTACCAGTCGCCATCACTGGGCTGGTCTGGAAGTGTGAGCCTTGTCTTCGTAGGTCTGGAACTACCTGTAGGTCTGGAACTACTTACCGTGGGCAGTGCCTGCTGGAAAGAGGAATTCCAGCCTTCAGATATGATATTACAGCAAGTAAACACCTCAGTTATATCCTTGTATTACCGACGGTACGGTCACCCTCGAGGGCGACGATTGTGTGTGTGTGATAGCCTGACCTCTGGCCTAGGGTTAGGTCAGAGGTCATCACACCCAAACGCATAGTCTCGTCATGTGCGAAGGTCCGCATCATCGAGTTCAGGGGTCGTGCCGTCGTGCTTCAGGGGGTTAACATAAAATGTCTTGGAAATACGTGTGGCTCTGAAACCCCCCGAATGTGTGAGGCATTTAGTTAGAAGGAGAGGAGAGGCAGTCAGCCAGAGGGAGAGGAGAGGCATTTAGCCAGAGGGAGAGTAGAGGCATTTAGCCAGAGGGAGAGTAGAGGCATTTAGCCAGAGGGAGAGGAGAGGCATTTAGCCAGAGGGAGAGGAGAGGCATTTAGCCAGAGGAAGAGGAGGGGCAATCAGCCAGAAGGAGAGGGAGAGGAAAGGCATTTAGCAAGAGGGAGAGGAGAGGCACTCAGCCAGAGAGAGAGGAGAGGCATTTAGTCAGAGGGAGAGTAGAGGCAGTCAGCCAGAGGGAGAGGGAGAGGAAAGGTATTTAGCCAGAGGGAGAGGAGAAGCAGTCAGCCAGAGAGAGATGAGAGGCATTTAGTCAGAGTGAGAGTAGAGGCAGTCAGCCAGAGGGAGAGGGAGAGGAAAGGCATTTAGCCAGAGGGAGAGGAAAGGCATTTAGCCAGAGGGAGAGGAGAGGCAGTCAGCCAGAGAGAGAGGAGAGGCATTTAGCCAGAGGGAGAGGAGAGGCATTTCGACCAGCTGAGTATCAGGGTTCAACCAGTTTCGTCCAGCCGGCGATAACGCCTCCAGAATTGCCCAGTGACCTGTGGTGTGGTCATGTTAATTGCGCGCTCTCTCTCTCTCTCTCTCTCTCTCTCTCTCTCTCTCTCTCTCTGCGCCTGCCTGAGCGGACGTGTACGCTTGCTTGCACGTAACTACAGCGCTACATCACCTGTGGAAAGCACAGAAGCAGCGGCAGTCTACGGTGAAGCCGCTCGCTGTTGTTGCTGCTCCTCCCGCTTGCCGGGTCCGACCTAAATGGTGAAGAAGGAGGTCACCTCAAACCACCGCTGAATGAGCCATGTGGACATTCTACTTTCCTGACGACGGAAATAGATGATTTTCTTTCCTATTTTTTTTTTTCGTACCGTGCTGGATTAATGGACCTCAGCGTTGGTACAAGACCACGTCCGTAGGGTGTCGGAACGTGGAATACTCGAAGCGTCTTCAAGGCTTCGCTTCCGCGAGGTTTGTATAGTACTTGTGGACTCCTGTGGGAGCAACGGCAAAGACGACAGCAGGGTGAAGTATTATACCACACCCTTCGTGATGCAACGTTCATGTTAATGATTCGTTTCCGTCTGAACACTGGGTGATTTTCTGTTAATATAAGACGACTGGGGGTCATATTGCTCGCTTGCTTCTGCCATATAAAAGCCTCAGAACCGAACCGCGTGCAGCATGATTTGATACAAAGAAGTCAGAAAAGCTAAAACCTCTCCGAAAGTTTCGAATTTTAGAGTATGATAATTCAGTCACTATAGCCACCATGATGATATAGTGACCGTGACAGTACAGTCATCATGACAATATAGACAGACAGACACCTTGACAGTGTAGTCACATGCTCATTAGTGGGTTCTGTATGTGTGCGAGAAGTGAATCGAGTCCAGATTCAAGATTTTACGGTTTGGGAACCTTTATGCAGTGTCTTTGACACAGGAACGCTATCTGTTCGTATTCCATTATATGCTAATGACCGTTGTTTGTACCATAACATTTGAAAGTAAGGATGATTCAGGTGCTAAAAACCTGAATGTCACATTTTTGTGATTAAATTTCTTCTTTTTTTTTTAGTTTCCTAACATTTGCATCATTAATCACGAAGTATATTGTCTATGTACATGATATTCGGAGTGGAAGCTTCTGTACCACTGTGAAATATTTACATGATATTCGGAGTGGAAGCTTCTGTACCACTGTCAAATATTTATTTCAGTGTCACCGTAAGCCGCTAAGATTTACCGGTCTGACATTATGATGTATATAAGCCAGCCTAATGTCAGTGGGTCGATAACCTTAGTTCTACAGGTAGGGTTATAAGCCAACGTGGCTTTGATTGGTTCCGTGCGCTGCTGAACTGACTATATGTGTGGTATTGGGTATGTATTATAGGGTAAATATGTACGCTGAACTGACTATATGTGTGGTATTGGGTATGTATTATAGGGTAAATATGTACGCTGTGGCACAATGTGTTGGTGATGACCTGTGTGGTAGTGTATGTATATACACCCGTGCATAATGTAGAGCTACGAACGCCCTCCAAATCAGGTCAGTGCACCAGATTTCCTGCCTTATGGCTGTACATTATATTGAAATCTGGTCGTACGATTTCTCAATGAGCGCTGGCTGGCCGCCCGTTTGGAACGCTCCGACATGACACATCATCGGAGGCAAAAATATTTTTTTTTTTTTGTAGTTCTCCATATTTATTACACGGAGTGTGTGTGTGTGTGTGTGTGTGTGTGTGTGTGTGTGTGTGTAGAAAGTGTTTCTGGTCTACGTTTGTCACCTCTGATCTCCCGGGTACAGCCCGGTGCACATGATGCTGTGAGATACATGGATTCTCTCTCTCTCTCTCTCTCTCTCTCTCTCTCTCTCTCTCTCTCTCTCTCTCTCTCTCTCTCTCTCTCTCGTATGTTGTCACGCGTCGCACTAGGTTTGGCCACCTGGAATACAGACGTATCTAAGTGGTTTTCCTCGCAGTGGGGGGAGGGGGGGTCGTGTGTACGTGGGGGGGTGGAGGAGGAGTCAAGTGCTTCGAGACGAGTGACATTACTGCTTCGAATCATGTTGTACACGAGTGGGTTGTAATGGCCTTGTTGTACGTATGGGTGGATGTGATTTCTCAACGACTGTAGATAGACTGATTAAAACCTTGAGAGGTAAGAAAAAAACATAAAAGCCTTTTACAAGATGAAGGACAGGTCTTCGTGTTAACGAGACGCCGTCTTTCATAAAACCTTGAAGCTTCGAACACCGACATTTGAGACGGCGTCTCTATGATTCCGATGCTTTTTTCTTTTTTTCTACCCCACTCTTTCTCCTGCGGCTGAGCGGTGTGGCCTTATGCGCATGGCCTGCCGCTAGAAATCGAGGAAATGACATAATTGCGACACATGGGGATCCGCAGCTGTACGTTCGTGTTAGTGCGTATGACGTCACGACCCCCAGCGAAACCTGAGTCACGAACGGAAGTAAATCAGTGTTCCCCCCTGGTAAGCAGAACGTCTCAACCCTTGGCTGACCTCAGCGGCCTTGGCTTCCTCTCTCTCTCTCTCTCTCTCTCTCTCTCTCTCTCTCTCTCTCTCTCTCTCTCTCTCTCTCTCTCTCTCTTCCGCTACACACTCGCTCTTTTTTCTTTTGCCTATTTTTAGAATTCTGTATTGAACTCGCTTCCCATCAGTCTCTCTTTTTTTTCTTTCTTTCTCTCTCTCCATCGCTGCTTCACTTAGCAGTGGTTCGAGCCAAGTCCTTCTTACCTATGTTTGATTTCCTGTTTGTGTGGTGTTGCACGTTAGACCTTATTGCTCCCTGTGGCTGACGTCTTTATGTGTACGCATATGTATGGTTGCTCCACATACCCCATCATTCCTGAGTGTGTCTCGTGTAGGGGGCACTTCGATGACAGTCTTTCCCTGTAGTATTCTGACTCAAAATCGATCATTTTGAAGAGATATTTTTGGTCTGTATTTTCTCTCTGGTTACCCCATCAACGATTCGTCCAGAAGCCTTCAGGAAACATTACGCGTTTCCGCGGCAGCGCCTTCGTCAGGAAAGGGTATAGTAGCTGTGGCACAGTGGGCCGACGCCCCAGGCATTTCCTGCCACCACCTCCCTCATACACCCTCCGTCAAGTCGACCAGGAGAGTTTGTCAGTCACTAGCATTACTCCCGTCTACAATGCCTCTCCTCACCTTCTACAGTGCCTCTCTCCCCCGTCTACAATGCCTCTATCCCCATATACAGTGCCTCTTACCCCGTCTACAGTGCCTCTCCTCCCTGTCTACAGTGCCTCTCCTCCCCGTCTACAGTGCCTCTCCTCCCCGTCTACAGTTCCTCTCCTCCCTGTCTACAGTGCCTCCCCTCCCTGTCTACAGTGTCTCTCCTCCCCGTCTACAGTGCCTCTCCTCCCTGTCTATAGTGTCTCTCCTCCCCGTCTACAGTGCCTCTCCTTCCCGTGTACAGTGCCACTCCTCCGCCGGCCAAACAGCGGCTTTTCCAAACACATTTTTTCGTTCTTTTTTTTGGCCCACGTAACCACCACAGGAGCCGGACCCACCTCCCGCCCGTCGTTCATGGCGGTGGGAGAGGGCAAGGAAAGGCCTTAGGCCACAAGCATGTCTTGAATTTAGTCCCCCCCAAACCTTATATTCCTCCCTCCACTCCAGCCATGCAAGTGAGGTATATGTGTTAACTCCCTGATGCAGAATGATGTACTTTGCACCATCACGATTCCATCGCGGGATATATATATATATATATATATATATATATATATATATATATATATATATATATATATATATATATATATATATATCGTCCCGTGTGTCTGCTGCCGGCGGTGGTTCGGTGAGGTTGTGTCAGCTAGGAATATGATCGTGCACTTCCTTTTGTGTGTAGCACGACAACAATGAGCAGCGCGTCGCTTGCTGGCCCGATACCGCCGCGGTCGACCCTCCGTGGGTGTGTGTATGTGTGTGTGTGTGTGTGTGTGTGATTCCTAATCTAGATCGTGGGAGAATTAATTTTACTCCAGTAGCCTCAATATCTTATATATATATATATATATATATATATATATATATATATATATATATATATATATATATATATATATATATATGCAGATACGTATTTTATTGACTAACCAGTAGGGGAGGATGAACAGCTGGGTTAACTGTGGACCGACTGCCGCAACCAGAATTCGTCATACTCATGCGCTCCGCCTCTCGGGCGTCCCCTGAATGCGTAATGGTCAGCAACGGTAATCGCTACGCGGCGGAAGTGACGTTGCTCGATCGTGCGCTGTAAGATGTCAGAATCAGTGGACGATGTTCACTTGGGAAATAGAAGTTTCGCAACGGAAATGATACCGTCTACGTTGTAACGTGGCGCGCGCACGAGCTGACGGACACGTCCCACGAGGAGTGCCCAGTGAATTTTAGTGCCGGTAAAATTCACTTGAAATTTGGAATTTGATATCGATGAAATATTGGCGGTAAAAAAAGAAAAATACTTACCCGGAAAAGAAGGCAATTGTCAGATGGTGTTTACGTGTTCTCTTTGAATTATAGTGTATCAGTGACCATTAGGCAATACTGGGTTTACCCAGTTCGTCCATTACACCACTATTACCCTCTCCCCCAGTACACCATCATTACTCCTTCCCCCAGTACATCACCATTACTCCCTCCCCCAGTAGACCACGACAGACTGCCTCTCTAACACATTTCGCCTCCCGGTAACGACCACCCGTCAGCCGGTAGAGGCCAAGGACGAGCCTGAAGGTCAACCTTGTGATTTGTGGGTAAACACCCATAAGTCAAACTACCGACAAACACATGTTTCTCTGTCGTGTCTCCCCGTCGAGGGGCGGAGGGACACTGGCCTCTCGTGACTGGGGGCATAGGGATGAAAATCACCTGTGTGTATTCGTGGGTTCTTGGTGCAGTAATTGGCTGGTTTCTAAAACCAGGGGATGTGGGTTTGGAGGGAGCGGAGGGGTGTGTGTGTGTGTGTACCACGATGTGTGAGAGGGTGTACCAGGGTGTGTAAGAGGGTGTTACAGTCCGATATATATATATATATATATATATATATATATATATATATATATTAGGTCTGCTTCACAGATACACTGCACAGCTACATGTGGTGTCCAGCTGCCTGATAAGGGTGAGAGAGAGAGAGAGAGAGAGAGAGAGAGAGAGAGAGAGAGAGAGAGAGAGAGAGAGAGAGAGAGAGAGAGAGAGAGAGAAGAGGGACACCTGATGATGATGGCGGCGTGATGAGGGAGTGACTGATTTACTGCTTGTGGTAGGTGAGAGCGGATGTTCCACTCAGGCACCCTCGCCTGGAGAAGGGAGAGGGAGGAGATGGCAGGCAAGGGAGAGAGAGAGAGAGAGAGAGAGAGAGAGAGAGAGAGAGAGAGAGAGAGAGAGAGAGAGAGAGAGAGCCGAGTGAAAAGTTAAGACAGAGAACCATAAATCAGGAGAGAGTGAGTGAAAAAAAAGTAAATTGAGAAAGAAAAAGAGTTAGTGTACTGAATGACAGAGAAAGAAAATATATGAGAGGAAAAAGACAGACGTGGAAAAGATCGATGGAGACGGGACGAAGAATGAGCGAGAAATGAGACGAGAAAATAAAAAGAAAATGATAGTTGATAAGATAGAGAAAATATATTTTTATATATGAACGGATGACGGAAGAGGAAGAAACAGTAGAAATTCACTACAACAGAACAGATTATATATATATATATATATATATATATATATATATATATATATATATATATATATATATATATATATATATATATATATGAATTTGCTCGTGTTATATACGTATACGTCTGGCTTGATCATCGCTGTACATTACGGTTGTGACGTCATGTAATAGGCGATTGATAGACTGCCGTTGGGGGTGGGAGGAACGAGGAGGAGGAGGAGGAGGGGAAGCACTCAATTTGCTGGGTGGCTGCCTGGCTGACTTGAGGGAAATTTGAAGTGATGATGACGGTTGAAATTGAGTGTCACGCCCCGCGCGCGGGTCCGGGGGACGTGTGAGGGGCTTGGCTACGTAGACGACAACCTTCCTCCTCACTACACACTGAGTTGTGGTAGAACCACCTCTGCCAGCTCACAGGCCAAGCCACTGTGACAGTCCCTCCCTTTCCTCCCTCGCTCTGCTCCCACCTCACCCCACCATAAGCCACTCGAACCTATCCACAGGTCTGTCTAACCTATCTATCCTAGTGGTATCTGAACCCCTCCTCCAGAACCTAACTATTCTATCCTTCTTAAGCCGTTGTTCATCCACGGTACCGTGCCGTGGCTTGGCCTATCCCCTGTCACTGCTCTTGGGACAGTAACTGAGCAGTGACGATCCTCTGTGACACCAGGACTGGCAGCACTGATACCTGCAGCTGCAGAATCACGATATATATATATATATATATATATATATATATATATATATATATATATATATATATATATATATATATATAAATCAAAAGTGCATATCATGTTGAGCGTTCATTTCAATCGGTGGGCCTGGCGTTTATATCGTTTCATGCTACGTTACACATCCACAATGGAATAGTTTGAAGAATATTAAAGTGTTATTGTTCATCGAGAGATATAGATCCATAGGGAGGGAGACAGAGACGGGTTGCTATCTCTCCAGTTTCCCGTGTTAGCTTCGTCTCTTCATGAGGCGCTGTAGATGGTGCTTGCTGGCTTGCTTGAGATGGTGTATGTCAATATTCTTACGTTTACCCTTCGCTCACACGAACACCACAGAGAATTTACCTGTTTCCTCCATGGACGGGTAGGACGTCATTGTCCTAAGACGAAGATGGTTCCATCTCCTCGATTTCCTCCTCTTCTTCCTCCTCCTCCTCCTCCTCCTCCTCCTCAGCCCTAAGAGGGCACTCCCCCGAGAGGCCTAAGCCATCCCCTAACGGCAGGTCGACATATGTAAACCTGAGATAAGTCACATTTGCATTTGTTGAGGTTGACCTCCCACACCCACCACAGTTGACCTCGGGGGGGCCGGCTTAACTCCTGACTCAGCGCTCGGTCGTTAAGAACAGAGGTCAGTGATACGCGCCAGCGATGCAGCAGTGATAGATGGTAGCTGGCCTTCTGGAACGCTGGAGCGCTTAATCTCCTGGGGTTCAGCGAGAATATGACTAGGTTCAGTACGACGTTGACTGGACTGTGTAAGAACCGAACTGGGTTCGGTATGAATTTGAATGGGTTCACAACGAAATTGACTGAGGGGTTGGGGTTCCGTAAGGACCACACTGGGTTCAACGGTATTCTTTCTTTTGTTTACATGTCACAGCACATTGCAATGATCTGTATTCATGACTAGCGTCGTGAACTGTATTAAAGCTATGCAAATGTCGGATTTGTTCCTTCTGAATAAAACGAAATATATAATATCCATTTAAAGGTTAACTGAGAGAAACTAGAACACTGAGAAGGAGAGGGAAAAAAATGAAACGAAAAAGCACTTCTGGCGGTGCAGAAAAATAACAAAATCATTAAAGAAATTTGAAAAAGAATTTTTGAAGAGGTAAATGAAATATTAATTAGTGAAATAACGGAACAATTAAATGGAATATATATATATATATATATATATATATATATATATATATATATATATATATATATATATAAGAAAATTGATGGCTGGAAATACCAGAATTGACGATGGCAAATATGCCAGAAGATTATGATATTGATGACCAAATACAGTCATCGTCAGATGTGCTAGTCAAGGAACTGGTTGTATGTTTAATACAAGAAAAAGTAAATCATTGATATGTGATAACGTATTTCCAAAATGCTAATAAGAATACATGATTATAAATGAAAAGAAAGTATAACTGTATTTGCTGCAGTAGAACTTCGTGCACGGATATTGTCTGTCTCCATCATAAAAGCTATACCTTAATGACAGTTATCAGCCATTATCTTCGTGTCAATTAACAAATAAGATTTACAGTGGTTTTTGGCGGAAAATGAGCGTGTGTGTGTGTGTGTGTGTGTGTGTGTGTGTGTGACTGTGCGACGCAACATTGTTCTGGTGGTGTTGGACAGACAGACGTGCAGACATGGGTCTTGTCGTGTGCAATTTTAAGTGATTTTTATAAATGTCAGTTTTGTGTGTGTGTGTGTCTGTATGTCTGTCTCGTTGTCTGTCTGTCTGTGGTCAGACGGAAAGCCTGTGGCATTTAAAAGGCAGACGACTAGACAGTAAAACATTCTTGTCGTTCTGAGAAAAGCACCATTCACAGACAAACGTCAACGGCCTGAAAGAAAGAAAGAAAGAAAGAAATTTTGAAATGCGGTTCGAAAAAGGGGATTTCACTCATAGCGTTCGACATCGTACGACCCGGATTCGATCCGTACCGTTCGCATAAGCGAACAGAAGCCTTCGGGCGACCAGCTACAGAAACTCTTGTGGGGAAATGATTTTATCGGCGTTCCTCATTGTGAACGAGTGAGATCATTTGAACCCGGTGTTGAGAGGCGGTAACACTCACTCGCCCAGCGGGGAGGCAACATAATGACGGTTTGAAGAGCAACATGAAACGGGTATGTTGGTGTGTTTTAATGCATCCTACGTCTGCCACCAACACTGGAGGAAATTACTCTCAAGGAAACCTGTTGAAAATTGTGCTGAGTCTTGCCTTGGTAAGTCTTGAGGTGAACGATCTTTGAGTAATGTGTGTGTGTGTGTGTGTGTGTGTGTGTGTGTGTGTGTATGGTGTGGCGTAATGTGTGGATGAGTATGTGTATGTGGTGTGATGTGATGTGTGGGTGAGTATGTATATGTGGTTTGATGTGTGGGTGAGTATGTATATGTGGTGTAGTGTAATGTAGCATTTGGTGTAGTGTCGAGACGAGCAGTAACTGCGCAAATAATGAAATTCGTGTTTAATTCGTGACATTGACGAATGTTTGACGCCGGGTTAAGAAAAAATGAAAAAGCTCTTCAACTGAGCCCGTTAACTTAGGCTGTGTCAGACCAGCGAAGATGTAGACGACATGTGGATACAATATTATCATATTAGATAAGGATTTGTACAGCTTTGTTAACTGTCTGACTTTATCGTAACGATACGATCCTTGAGCACGACGGTACGACGAGTGGGCAACACGGTACGACCCTTGAGCACGACGGTACGAACCTTTGAGCACGACGGTACGACCCTTGAGCACGACGGTGCAAAAAAAACAAAAAATGCATGCAACGTAATAATTTTGTTCTGCTTCACTGAGTTTTCTCGTGAGTGTGTCAGGTTGTCATTCAATCCTTCATTCATCATTCAGTCTACCAACATTCCAGTTATATGAGAAAGAAAAAAGAAATATGGGGGGAAACGTTACCATGATCGTGATGGCACTGGCGGGCCTGAGAGGGAGTGCTTGTCATTAATTTTCATTGCGATCTTGATCAGGTTATCAACACGCCAGCCCTGGGGATAGGGGAGAAAGAATACTTCCCACGTATTCCCTGCGTGTCGTAGAAGGCGACTAAAAGGGGAGGGAGCGGGTGGCTGGAAATTATTATTATTATTATTATTATTATTATTATTATTATTATTATTATTATTATTATTATTATCATTATTATCATTACTATTAATCCTGTAGTAATGATGACGACAATGGTGATGATCATCACTGAACACCGTACCACAGTTCCAGTCACCTGGGTCAGTGATAATGTAATACACCAGAGGCAATACGAGACGTCATATGGTGTATGGACACCACGGTGAAAAATCCTGCACGTTGCAATATATACACGTAAACACCAGAGCGCGAAGGGCACGGCCCTTGGGTTCTGATGGCCAAGGGGAACGTAGCGTACCTCTGTGCTCGAGGGTCGTACTGTCGTGCTCGAGGGTCGTACCGTCGTGCACACAGTGTACTAGGGACCACATGGTCGGCAAAAACCATGGCTTTTTGTCATAAGTCACGAGGTCACGAGTGTGTGTGTGTGTGTGTGTGTGTGTGTGATTTACAGCAAGTCTTGCTACATAGTGTTACGTTGTGTGCATTACAACCCCGTGACGTAGTGTTACGGTGTCTCTGAGTCTGTTTCTTACATCACGTGTCGTGACGCACTGTTACGGTGGGCAGGCCTATGTGTTGCTGCAACCTCCCTCCCCCCCCCTGACGCGTTGTTACGGTGGGTGAGTTGTATACACAGCCTCGTAACGCGGTGTTACGTTGTGTTGTGGAAGTTCCCGGTGTTACGGTGGGTTTTGTGGTGTGGTACTCGAAAGACTTTTTTTGTCCTCGGGCCACAGTGGCGTATTTGGTGGAGAGAGAGAGAGAGAGAGAGAGAGAGAGAGAGAGAGAGAGAGAGAGAGAGAGAGAGATAACGATATGGTCAGGCTCATTAGGCGATACCAGTGAACAGGAAATGTATCTGTATCAGTATCTCTCTCTCTCTCTCTCTCTCTCTCTCTCTCTCTCTCTCTCTCTCTCTCTCTCTCTCTCTCTCTCGAGGGCTGGAGACCTGTCGTTTAGGGAGGACAAAGAGCGTGTGTGGGGGGAAGCGCACTCCACCTCCAGGATGAACGGAGGCACAACGGTGCAAGAGACGGAGGTCAGACACGGGAGGCGAGAGGTGAGGGAGAAACAGGAGAGGGAGAGAGAGAGAGAGAGAGAGACCCGTTATCGTATAATTAATTATGCAATAACACCCGAGGTGGTAATTAGAGGCGGTGATTAAGATGACGTAAGAGAGTGTTACCTCTAAAAAGATATACAAGGAATGACCTCTGCGTGTAACCCTGGCAGAGAGGAGAGATATAACACCAGACATGTGTATATAACAACAGAGATGATGTGTATATAACAACAGAGATGATGTGTATATAACAACAGAGATGATGTGTATATAACAACAGAGATGATGTGTATATAACAACAGAGATGATGTGTATATAACAACAGAGATGATGTGTATATAACAACAGAGATGATGTGTATATAACAACAGAGATGATGTGTATATAACAACAGAGATGATGTGTATATAACAACAGAGATGATGTGTACGCTCTGAGGACACAGCGACAGTCCGGTAAGGCGAGAGGAAGAGATAAAGTGGAACATAACGGTAAAGTATGATGTATGTACCAGGGAATTGCAGGAGGGTGGCGTTACAGCACACATACACAGGCGTACGCAAGGACGCTCCTGGCAGATATATATATATATATATATATATATATATATATATATATATATATATATATATATATATATATATATATTACCACTCGCAAAGAAAGTCGGAATGCAATTTAATACATAAGGAGCAAAGATAGAGACAATAACACACATAACATAGAAGAACAGTTACAAGAAAGAGATACAGAAGTGGGAAGTAATACGTTGTAAATAACTGTTAAGAATAAATGGCTGATAACAAGATGATCACGAACACACACACACACACACACACACACACACACACACGACCAATACAGAAAGTCGTGAAGCCAACACTTGGAAAGAAAAGATAAACTCGGCTCTGCAATACATGAATCATGAATAGCACACGGCGATAGATTACGTTGGAAACAATAAATTGAGAGGAGGAGAAGTATTATTGATATTCAGAGACCATTCAAAAGACGGAGGTGATGTATACCACAGGGCAATACACTTAGGAGCAGTTAATGATAAGTCTTGTACGCGAATAATATCATACACACGATAAACATCGTTCATACCAAAACTGTTGTTTCCTTCGCAGTGAAAAGAAAGATTGATATCTTGACCTCGTCCGGTCATGGTAGCAGTTTCCGAGGTCACTGCGTCATTATTCTTCACGATACGAGGTCAGCAGCACTCGACGTGGTGCCCGTGTGTGCCCAAGCGACCCGGGCGCTCTGTCATTCCCTTCCTTATACAGAGACACTGTCACAGCAGCGCTTTCGCCTATAAATCCAGGTTGAGTAATTGTTCTTACAGGGAACCTGACGACCCCCCCTCGAAGATCACGACTCTCTCGACCCCCCCACCCCCCCCGTGTAAGGAGGTGGTCTTCGCATAGGCTCCCACTCGAGATCTTAACCTCTAAGGGGGAGAGGCCGCCCCTCGAGTGAGGGGTCAGCCTTAACCGAGGCTGGAGTGCGCGGGGGGGAGTCTTATCCTCCCCCTCAGTCCGTCATGTGTGAGGGCTGGTGATCTCTGTGCCTCGCTCATGACCTCCATTAACCCTTGAATGAGGTGGGATATAAGGGTCGTATTAGAGGTCAGAGAACCGATGACCTCTTCTTATCTGCCTCTTGGATTAATCTGGAGGGGTAAACACACACACACACACACACACACACACACACACACACATATGCATATATTTTTTTCCCTCAAGTTTAATGACTTCAGCCGATAAGGCAGAGAGAGAGAGAGAGAGAGAGAGAGAGAGAGAGAGAGAGAGAGAGAGAGAGAGAGAGAGAGAGAGGCTCACACCCATAGCTAAAGTCATGAGGGTTGAAAAGGTAAGGAAGAAAAAAAAAAAAAGACATTGTTGGTGAGATACAACAAAGGAAGATGTGTTCTTGAGGCAGTCTACCCTCACCAGCTCCATCCACTCCAGTTTGCGAGCTGCCGAATGTCTCGCTCTGGCTGGCCCTAGCGTGTGGACCCGGGTAGATGACGTGATTGAGCTAAATTAGATAAATTCTTCGTGTTGATTGTTCTAATGACATTTTCACCAAGGTTATTAAGGTCGTGCAATCGGGTCATGGCGAGGACTGTGGCCATAGAGATAGGAAGTTCAACCCCCTTTATATATATATATATATATATATATATATATATATATATATATATATATATATATATATATATATATATATATATGTATATATATATATATATATTCGGTTTAACTTTGGCTGTCGGTTGCGCTGGATTTGTTCCCCTGGTTTAAAAGCATTTGTTTGGTTGTCTCTTTATTTGTTATAAGTGTATGTTTTTGCCTTTAGTTTTCGTCGCCCGGATCTAACTGATGGCAGCTTAGTAAACCTTATCTTTCAAAGCTTAAGCACCAACGTGCGCGGGACGATCACGTGTGTTAATACCTTCCACATCTCTGCCAATCCTTTTCGGAAGGTCGTTCGAACCTCCTCCACACCCTGCGCCAGTCCGTCGTCCTGATGACTCGTTCATGGATGTCTCTCCAAAGTTTATATTCTTCACGTGTGGTGTTCCACTCACAGGTGTCAGTTACTTCCACGTTGAATATCAGGCCCATTTTGTCCCTGTGCCCAGATTAAACGCATATTAAAGCGTACAAGAATTCTCTCCCATATCTTGATAATGATTATTGTGTGGCCATCACCAACTTATGGGTGGGCCGTTTTGATACCTGCTTCTTTCCCTACACGTCGAAGCTCTGGAACTCTCAACCCTCTCACGTCTTTCCCAATAACTGTGACCTGGCACATTTCAAAAGACAGGTTTTTCACTTTCTCAAAAATTCGTCAATACTTTCCCTTGTCTTTTCTCCTCCCATTTCATAATTCTCTCTACATTTCCATTAAGGCCTGGCCTCGATGTGGACTTCTGTCCGTGACTGGAGCCTTCAACATAAATGTAAAGAGGAAAAACAAAAAGCTTTTTCTCAGTATCATTTGTTTTCCAACCGCACTGCCATGATCATCTCTTGGTGTAGACCTGGCAGATGATCATCTTTTCTGATCACTGATCTTCATTTTGTTATACCCTGGCCATGAAAGCGTCTGTTGTGGTTTCCCACCGCAGAAATGTACCGAGTGCACGATGATGCTAATGTGTGGCACGAAATGATCAGCAGCTCCACTTGCGATGCTGTGCTGGTTGAAGCTGAAGACGACTGACTGGTTGACTGGTTGTTAGACGTGGATGCAGACAGGGCTGTGTGCTATTACCCCTGATATTTAGTATGTATCGTTCGTTAGGTGAATCGACATTGCATCTATTTCGTTAAAAGACTGACGAGCTGAGGTACATGTCAGAGTGAAGGCAGAATGTGACTGAGTTTATACTTGGGAACTCTTATGAAACGTGGGCAAATCATGTGAAACAAGGCTGTTGTTGTCGTACAAACCATGTATATAGACCGCCAGCTGTAAAGTAAACACTCCGGGTATGTATATAGAAGACATCAACGGGAAAGTATCTATAGTTAGAAGAATGACGGTGTAGATAGCAAAGTGTCGCCACGCCTCATTCCTCACAGTCTCATAACCTCTCATGACGAAACGTACATGGAGTATGTAACTTTCAACTTCTGACCACAGCTGAATTCCTCTCAGATCTCCTCCACTTTGTATTGACCTACATAATGAATTACAGGAGGAGGGGGTGGAAAAAAAGGTAATTGGTCGGTGGAATGTACAGAGCGGGCGATGGCAAAGAAAATGTTGCCACCACCACAGACGTAGCGCATCCCTCTTGCGACACCACGCCAGTCTACTGATTAGCATTCCAGGCAGCAAAGGTGTTCGCACCCTCCCTCCCTCTCGTGGTAATGGTGGGTACTGTGTAGGGGGTGACGACCCAGTGGGGCCACCTCTGGCCATACCACAAGACCGGCACTGGCGGGTGTCTGTCCCAGGTCGAATCTGTTTCAATCCCTCGATACACGGGAGCGGCTGAGGGAGTGGGATTGCTTGCCTGAACGCTCCGTCGTACTGAGCAGAGCTATTCTGATCATCTCACGTGTCCTCGCGGGTCATATGACACACACACACACACACACACACACACACACACACACACACACACACACAGTGTTGGTCTGTCATTCACACCGAGTGTTTCGACTCTCTTATCATCCGAGAATCAGGACGACTGCCTCCTGACGACGCAGCAACAGATGCATGGCACTGGCACGCTTGTTCGTCATGCAGTGAGAGACGGGGTTGGAGAGGGAGGGAGGGAGGGGATGCTCGCGACCTGGTTAGCCACTGCCTCTAGAAGGGGAAAAAGAGTATAACCGAGGCGTTTGAGGTCGGATGTGACCTAAAGCTCGTTTAATGTTGACGCAGCTTATGTAAAGTGAGGGAGATTTAGATAATTATCTTCGCTCTTATAAGGGATGTTGATGTTGGATGTGTTGGGAACTTATCTCGAGAGAGTAACCTTGATATGGGACAAGGATTCAGAATTTATATGTATATATATAATGATAATATGTGACCTGGAGGATCCATGAACACGACCTTGAACCCTCAGCCACGCAGGATGTTGTGACCTGGACAGACAACAGCGGTAGTGATACCCTCATAGGTCAAGCCAGAGACCAGGCCATCATACCCGAGGGTCTTACCGTTGCACTCGACGGCTCAGGACGTGCCTGTGACTATAACGGACCATGATGACCAAGGTCTGTTGTACCTGCGTGATGAGGGGAGGTGTCAGACCTCCAGTCATGAGAGGAATGAGAGTGTGTTTGTGTCAGGTTTTGGCTACACAACCGCCAGGGTTTAGCTACACACCCGCCAGGGTTTGGCTGCACAACCGCCAGGGTTTGGCTACACAACCGCCAGGGTTTAGCTACACACCCGCCAGGGTTTGGCTATGCGCTGTGTGGATGGGACAGTAGACTCCCCCGTGTCAGGACTGCTAATCTTACTTTCACCCTCATGAACATCAATTCAACACGCTGCCTTTATTTTTAATCCTTTCTTCACATACATAGTGACGTTATCCTCCTTGAATTTCAACAGCTTTTTTATGTATGTTTTCTTACCCTTTGTACTTGTAAGTATTCATTATCTTTATCCCTTTTATTTTTACCCTTTTTCTTTCATTCAAGACTTTGTCTTAATGGGGACTTCAGGTCGTGAACGGAGGAGCCTTTGATATCTGTCCACAAAATGAGTGATACAGAAGTCTCCTCCTCCTCCTCCTCCTCCTACTGCTTCTTCTTTCTCACCCATCCTTCCATCGTCCTCCCTGACGAACACCTTACCTCCTCGTGTGCGTCAGGTGGTGTTCCCTCTCCTCCCTGGCACACACTTGAGACAACACCGCCGCTTCTCCAGTTCCCCTACAGCGCTCCAGGAATCCCGTCGAATCACGTGATCTTTTCTTTTGCCGACATTAACTTATTTCCTTTTTTTTCCCCTCCTACTTGTGTGGAGAGAGGATTTTCAACCATCCGGAACCTCGGTAAATACATTTAGTGACCTGTCTTTCCTTCATGTGGGTGACTTTTATATTTGCCAAGTATTTTTCCGGACACAGATTTAAAAATCTAAATTATGTCTGCCACGACGACGGTACAAATGATTTGGCCAGAGTTCGGTCTGGTGGTGTCCACAGATGCCACACGGGTCGCTGGTATCCCGGTGTCTCTTGACGTACGTTTCTTAATCATCGTTTTGTCAGTCACTACTTTCTCTGCCGTGCGTGCGTGTGTCTGTCTGCTTCCAGGCAGGTCCACGTGACTTCCAGGCAGCTCAGCGAATTCCAGGCAAGTTTTTGAGGGGCTTTGATAAATATCACAGAGATAAAGTCATTTACCTTTTTTTTTTTTTCGTAGGGAGGAGAAGGAGTTAGGGTCAAGCAGCAGGTCATTAACCCCTTGAGCACAACGACGTGACCTTTTTTTGTATGACTGCTTAGCTGCTGACCTGACCTTTGAGCGTCGAACCATCGTGCTCGCGAGGACCACGTCAGCCGGACACAGTGTTTTTCCTGCCCTAGGCAGACTCGCTCTCTATACCTCTACCCCCAAGATGGACCCTTTATCCTCCCCGGATGGTCCTTTAGAAGGGTCTCTTCTCCCCTTTACAACCTATCTCGACCTTCTCGACAACCACCTCACCTGTGCCAACCTGACCCCAGCTTGGTTACACGTGACAACCCGCTCCCCAACATCCTTCCAATCCTTGCCCGCCACATCCCCTCCTACCAATCCTTCCTCCCGTCGCCTCCGCCAGTGCCTGGTAGAGTGTTTCAAGAGGGTCCTCCAGTTATCCCAGGCTTGAAGAGGCCTGGAGGAGGTCTTCAGGACTCGCGTCTCCTTGTCACCAGACACGACGGGCCTCTCCCCTCCCTCCCCCACGAAGGAGCACGCCCGCAGGCACAGTGGTTCCCGCCGGCGGCTGGGGGCCTGTCCTCCTGTGAAAGTGTGGTGGTAGGATTGATTTTTCTTGACTGTGTTACAAGATTGGTGGGTTTACCGTGCACTCCGACCCATCCTGTGGGCGGCGGTAGGTACAACGAAGGATACAGCGAATCCAGGGACTGGGCCTCACTGATTGAGTTACTAGTTACATAATAAGGACTGGGCTACAGCGAATGATGTGAGTTACGTAGTAGGTGAACTGTTCACGGAGACTGTACGACAAGAGAGTGATGACATCACGAGGAACTCTAACACTGGACCTCTTCGTATGTTAAGACTATTACTTCCTCCCTTTCGCTCTTATTCTGAATATTTCCTCGTCCATTTTTGGTCCTCTTCTGGTTATATCCTTCCCCCCTTTTTTTGATCCTGTTTCATTTCCTTCTCCCATTTCGCCAACCTTTGGTGACATGTCTATCTTTTTTTTTCTCTATTTCTCGTTCTTTCGTCATCCGGCTGTTCATTATGTTCTCTTCTGCTGTTCTGTATTGTTCACAGCTATAACTTCTGACCCTTTCTTCGTTCTACTTCGCTGTAGCTCTTCGTTCGTCTATCTGTACCTCATCGCGAGTTCATCCATGTTTACACCTTCTGGTTACTGCTGTCGCTAGATATCTCTTTTTTTTTATATATATATTTCCACTCCAACACCAAGTTTCCTGGTCATCAAACCTCCTTTCACATCAACTACCTTCCTCTTCATATGTTCCCTCCGTCACCATCACTCCTCCGAGGCGTCGCCTCTCCCTCTGGACTGGTGTGGTGGCAAGCCAACACGGATCTCTTGTGCCTTCACCTCCGCGTCGCAGTCCGCGCCCTCCCGGCTTTGAACTCCCCGCGTCGGCAGGGCTCAGATGATAATATTTTACGGTGGAGTGGGTAATATACTGCCATACTGTTGCCCCCTCCCCCCCCCCTTTTTTTTTACGAGCGTGCACAGGACCAGCGAAGTACCTGCCCTATCCTCTCTCCACCTCCTCCTCCTCCTCCTCTCTCCTCCTCTTCGTTAGAAATGTTCTCGAAGCCTATCAACCTCGGTGGAGTGCTACGGTAAATCTTGGACAAGTAGGAGGTAAGGGTCGGTGCTCCTCAGGTGTTCCGTTACGTACTGTTACGTAAGCTCTGCCCAAAGTAAAGTTTTGTGTTATATTTACAGACTGGTTTGTGGGTCCGCCGTGGAGAATATGAATAAGATATTCATTTGCTGCGTACGTTCAGGTTAGAGCACTCGAATGAGGAATACCTTTCATGAATCATTCCTTCCATGTTCATTTTAGAAAAAAGAAATAAGAATGATTTATTATTGGGTTAATTACGGCCATAAGTTGTTAAGAAGATTATTTTTAATTTCTAGGATTAACTGGGTTATTTCTGTACGAAAAGACAATCACGATGGCCATCCTTCCTTGGTCCTGACAATTTCTGGAAAGACCTCTTCAAGGGGCAACTTCCCCGAGTCCCCCAACCCGACCTTCCAGACTCATACACTTAACAACAACTTGGAGGACCATCCAGCAGCTGCGTCTCTCATGCCACTTCATCCACAGCCGGAGGATTGGGAGGGAGGGGGGCACTTACATGGCGACAGACTGTGGGTGCAGACGGCGACGCTGACGGGGTGAGCGGGGTGGTGGTGGGGGGGCCTTAGGCGTCTCCACAAATATGTGCTCCTCTGGGATGACAAAAGACACTCCCGCGTGACCCCGAAGGCGAGGAGCTGTCTGGAGGAGGAGTGGGATGTGGGAGGACACATTGATCCTGCAGGCGGAGGGGAGGCGGGAGATGACCTCGTCTTTTGTTGATGTCAGCAGCGTTGCCCTCCAGCCATCACCTCTCGCCTGCCCTCTGTCTCCATTGTTGGTCCTCTTTCTTACTCTGCTTTTTTTTTTTCTCTTTCTCTTGTCCTTCATCTCTTCTTGATTTCTTCATCTATCTTTTGTTGTATCTCATTCCTTATGTTTTGGTTTTAAATCATGTTATTTCTTTTCTTTTCGTTTTTCTCTTTTATTTCTTTATCCTTTTTTCTTCGTATTTTCCGTCTTTTTCTTCATGTGTTCATGTATCTACTTATCCTCCTCCGTGTTTACTGTACCTGCTTTCTTACCTCATCTTGTCGTTATCACTCTCTTCTTCCTTTGGCTTCTCTCAGTTCTCCTTCTTTCCCACCTCCTCCTCCTCCTCCTCCTCCTCTTATCCTTCTCCTCCTTTAGCTCCTGCCCCCCTCACTCCTCCTCCTCCTCCTCCTCCTCCTCCTCCTCCTCCTCCTCCTCCTTTTCTCATAACCTCATACAGGAGCCGAGAGTTCCAGCACTCAGACCTCAACAGCCCGGCTTCTCTTTTGAGGCAGGACCGGAACTTGACAAAGGACCCCAGGTGAAGAATTGTTCAAGAGGTTCAATGCCCTTAGGTAGCTCTGGACCTGCTGAAGAGGTTCAAGATCCTCCAGGCGGGTCAAGGCCTTCTTCAGGAGGTTCACTGCCCTTGTCAAGGTCTAGAACTCCTTCAGGAGGTTCAGCCTCCTCCGGACTGACCTAAAATTGTTCCATGAAGTTCAGTGCCCCATTTGCACTTCGATCCAGAGGATCAGCACCCGTTGGCAAGGTCTGGGAGTGTTCAAGAGGTTCAGCAAGCTCAGGCAGGTCCATTAACCTCGGTCTGGACCCCGGTCGTTCAAGAGGTCCACTACCCCAGGGTAGGTCTGGCGCTGTTCGAGAGCCTCGTAACCTCCGTCAGGTGAGGGAGAACTGTTCCGAAAGGTTCCTGGCTGATAGAGAGGCGCACCAGAGCTTCGTGGTTCTCCCTGTGCTGAGTTAGTGTCACGCGTCAGCAGCTGAGGGAGGTCCCCATCCAGCTTAAGCTGAGGAAGCATCCCACACCAGCAGCTGACAAGGTCCCAAGGTAAGGTGATGTAGCGTGACTCATGCCCCAGCAGCTGTCGTAGCTTCGAAGCTAACGTAGCGTCACACCCCCAGCAGCTACCCTGAGGCCTAGTTATCTGTCACCATCACAGCATAGCAGCTGATGTCGTCCCAGGTGAGGTGAGCAGGCGTCTCACCGTCAGCTGACATGGTCCCTGCTAGGTTGACATAGCCTCACACCTCCTATATATATACATATATATGACCTGTGCTCTTATTCAACATTACATAAGTTACACCGTGAATAACTGGAGAGGCTGATGCATTTTTACTACACTGGGGCTGTCTGCCTGCCCCTTACCACGGTTCGTGCTCGTAAATTCAGGTTGTAATGTAAACGTACAACTCAGACGGGGTAGGTTTCAGCGGTAGTTGTGTTTTTTGGGGGTAATTAGAATCATGATTTAGACTCCCAAAACTGTTTTCTTTACCTGTTTATGATAACCTGCAAGACAGGGCGGTGTAGCGAGAGGGGTGTTACATGGGGCGTACTATAACTATGGTGGTAGCTGTAAGATACTGTCTGCTGCTTTGAGTGATGAGGTTCTCTCTCACTAGCAAGGAGTGGTGGGTAGATGGTCTGAAACTGAGGTAGGGAACAGGGCACTGCTCCAGCCTCGGGTATGGACACCCGAACACCGGTCTATCATGGTGTTTGTTTACCGTGAATTGGTGCCACCCATATCGCACACGTCGAAACTGTAGCGCAAAATCTGGCACGGGTTTAGTAACACACGCCTGTCCATTCGTTCGTACAGATTACGTTACGTATGTATCTAACGAGCTGATATGTAAATGTAAAGCGTTGGGGCGATGGTAGTGTGTGTGTGTGTGCCTGTGTTTGTGCTGGGGGGGCCGTGTTCGTGTTTACATCCCGTGTCATTGAAGATAGCGGACTGGATACGTAGTTCAGTACAGCAGAATGTCGATAGGTTTGGAGGAAAAACACGGTCGCTATTCAGGCGCCACTGACTTGTTTATTGGAGAGGCGTACTGCGTCTCAGATAAGAGAGGTTGCCGCTGATAAGACCAACAATAAGGGAATTGATAAGGCTGGGTGTGCGGCCGCGCTTGTGTGTAGATTAGTCTCTGGTCATAAGGTACGCCACCCAACCACCTGACAGAAATCATGGGTGTCTGCGTTGTGGTGGCGACGCCCTTAACATGTGGCTGAAAAGGGGAGGGTTTAAGGGGGAAGGGGAGGGTTTAAGGGGGATTCCTGTGTGGATTTTTAGGTCTCCTTAGATATCTGCTACTTGCTCTGCTATTCTTTTTCATCGTTGCTCCTTTGTCGCTGCTCCTACCAATGCATTAGCCGTAGGAAGAGGGTGATGAGTTAGAGAACTGGAGTGGATTTCAGGAGAGGAAGAGAGAAATGCCTTAATATACCGAGAGAAGGGAACGGAAGTGACCCCCACGAAGCAGGAGGAGGAGCCAGGGTCAGATGAACGAACAGGGCGAAGCGGACGCAGAGGAGAGGACCTCATTTGCCTGTGAGGAGTCGTAGGTGCTATGGCGTCACACTTGTCGTGTCACGAACGTTGAGTTATTGTGTGACATCCGCCTCTCTCTCTCTCTCTCTCTCTCTCTCTCTCTCTCTCTCTCTCTCTCTCTCTCTCTCTCTCTCTCTCTCTCTCTCTCTCTCTCTCTCTCTCGTATACGTCACACACACACACACACGTTTATATATACCCACCGTCATATGAACACATTTACGTCTCCTTGCAACATATTATCATCACATTGTATGCAAAATAACCGGAGTCGAGGGTTTTCGAGACTCGACCAAGAGTAGACGGTTCTGTGATGGGTTTTGTGATTGGCTGTGTGGGTTACTGCGTCACACTCGTTTCGACCAATCGCCGGGTTCAAGAGTGAGCTTGGTTCTGCAAGGGACTCAGCGATTAGACGGATAGGTTGTTTATAACCAATTATGCCACAACAGAATGGGGGATTAGAAGACTTTTGGGAAATAGGAGGTCCTGTGAACAAGCTCAAGATATGATGAGGCAATTACGAATTTGTTAATTACAAGCACATTTCCCCGAATGCTTCGCCTTCTTACCCACACCATCTTGGGAAATGAGAAGACGAAGAACAGCGTTAGCTCCGCGCTGGCCCTGAGGGACGCCACGGGGAGCAGGGTCGGTAAAGCCTATGAGGAAATGCCCAAAAAAATATCCAGTGAAATGCATGTCGAAACCTCGGCGAACGTAGACCAGCCGCCGGCATGGTATTAAATGATAGTGTGGTCTAACCTGGCCGGTCCTGTGTGTGTGTGTGTGTGTGTGTGTGTTATACAAGAGAACCTCAACACACACACACACACACACACACACACACACACACACACAGGTGTTGCAGCCACGACTTTACTACGGTCACTTTCTGTTCTATTAATAGCCTCGTTGAAGGTTCAGTAACTACTCGCCAGGGTGACCTAAGAAGCCAGGTGGCTGACACGGAGTGGAATGACCTACTTTAGGTACTTGACTACCTCCTCAGCGGTAGTTCAGATCACTGGAGTCCACCTGTCACAAACTCGTGTGTGTGTGTGTGTGTGTGTGTCAGGTACTTTTTGTTTTGGTTATTTGTTTTTCTTTCATTCGACGTAAATATTCAGCCCTGACTGTGGCGTTGAGTTACATAGATACACAGACCGCCCAGAGGGTCCGAGCGAGGTGGTCTGGCCAGACAGAACACTACTGGAAAAATGATGCAGTACTCCCCTTCAAAAAGAAAACGTGCTGAAGGTTCGTACCTTCGTGCTCAAGATGCCAAGATACGTTACCGGACGCCTGGAGGAACAAGTCGTGGGGGATGCCATGGTACACGTCCCAACCCCTTACCTGTATACCGGGTTGAGGCAACTTTCCAAATTGATTATGACAGCTTCCCAGGTGTGCACACACACACACACACACACACACACACACACACACACACACACACACACACATCCCCCTACACTCGGGGGAGCCGCCTTACGTAAGGATGTCTTGAAAGGTTTTAGAAAAGACAAACATTGGAAGAAACAAGACCCGAGTGAAGGTGATGTATGACTGGGAGAGCTGATGGTTTCGTGAAGCAACACACACACACACATACACACGCGCGCGCGCGCGCTCAGAGAGAGAGAGAGAGAGAGAGAGAGAGAGAGAGAGAGAGAGAGAGAGGAGTTAGTTACTGTGTACAGTTAAAAAGTTGTAGGATGTTACAGAATGTTGAAAAGATGGGGCGCCCCCACGAGTGTAAAACTCCCTCCACGTGCAGGACAAATGGGGGATTTACACACACACACACACACACACACACATTTTCCCACTAGGTTAACAATCGCTTTACCTTTCCCGTGTTGACGTAAGCTCAAAGCCTTCCCTAACTGTCCCCTCACCTTCAGCACACAGCCGGTGTGGGCCAAGTCAATCTCAAGAGTGACTCAACATCTCCTAGAAAAAATAGACACACACACACACACACACACACACACACACACACACACACACATACATACTCACTGTACTTGGTTATTCTCTCTCTCTCTCTCTCTCTCTCTCTCTCTCTCTCTCTCTCTCTCTCTCTCTCTCTCTCTCTCCACAACAACAAGTACAGGTCGGGGTTCATAAGTTCACCTTTTCCAAGGTTTGCGAAAATCGGACAGAACGAGCCATTATCAGCCTTTAGGCTTCCGGGCTCGTGGAATAATAATCGCCTTTATCCCCGGGGGTCGTTAGAGTCGTTTGTTGCTCTATCCCTACCCCTTCCTCTTGAGTCGGGGGGGGGGGGGGGGGTTGGTTTGGTTTGGTTTGGTTGCGTTCAGACGTAACTCACGAGTGCTTCAGGAGCCGCGTTCCTAACAACGGTTGTAAACCCGACTCTCGGATCAACGCTGCCACACCGTTGCTTTAAGATCCCTGTCGTTTGGCGGGCACGAGAGAGGATTGCTATATACACACACGCGTTTCAACCAATGTAATGGGGAGAGAATTCCCTCCCGCCTCTCTCTCTCTCTCTCCTTCTTTTTATGCCAATTTTTACTCATATTTCTACGAGATCTATGTCCGGTACAGATTTCTCGTATGGTGATCTGTGCATAGCCGCCAGAGATGTGATGACCAGCAAGGTTGGGTATATTGCTACAGTCGGCTCCACTAGACGTGGGTCAGGTCCACAGTACTGCAGATGCGTGAGGCGCTGAGGATATTCTAAGGGCAATCTGGTATGTGTGTGTGTGTGTGTGTGTGTGTGTGTGTGTGGATGGGTCTTTCTTCGTCTGTTTCCTGGTGCTACCTCGCTAGCGCAGGAAATGGCGATCAAGTATTATGATAATGATACGTAATAATGATAATAACACCTCGCAAACGCCATTTCATTACG